>NC_048893.1:204272132-204321499 GCF_011077185.1 Oxyura jamaicensis
TTGTTTGTTAATTTATCTCCCCAAATTCTCCTGCCAGGTTTGATTGTTTCATTTGCCATCAACTTTGAAAGCCTTTCTGGCAGAAGTGTGATATCCAAACTTTCCAGAGAGATAGACACGTAGATAGCCATTCATAAAATACCTAGCATTTCCAGCGGAACTCAGAAAATCAATACAGTCAGCTTCTGTATTTGTCATCACATCATATAGCTTACTCCTTACGTGGAGTTAGAACTAAATACTTGGAGTTCCATTTATCTTATAAACCACGAGAAAGTAAAAATGGAAAACCTCAGGAGGCCAGAGTGGTGACTAAATTACCTCTTTTGTGGCAGCGATCATCTGCAGATGAGACTTTTCCAAGCCAGGACAGTGCAGGCCAATTGAACACACTGTACAGGCAATATTGCTGTGGATGCATCCCAGCATAATGTCCCTCTTCTCTGTATCATGACTCCGTATCATGTCTTCTGTTTCATTTACAAACACCACTATCAACACTGTAGACTTTTCTGCTTTTCCCACCCTGACTGTGGATTTTATTCCTTTTATTCCTTTTTTTTTTTTTTTTTTTTTTTTCCTAGGCCATTCCTCCAATTTTTCAAAATTACCCAGGGCACTAACAAGTCTTTCTTTTGTGCCTCTGGCAAAGCTGTGGATTTAATAAATATTTTCTTTACTGTGCTACCCACACTGACATCAGGCCCAAAAGGCTTATTTAGACTTGCATTTCATCCACAAAAGAAACAAGAAACAGGATTTGAAATGTCCCTATGATGGTTCAAGCTCAGCAATATTCACCGACTCATTTATGAAAATACTATGTGATATGTGCGCTAATTCATCTCAACAATTAAGACTGATGATCTTTTCCCTATCTGTGAACTGTTACCTTTTGACAGAAGAGAAATGATCTGATTGATAAGATTTTTACTTGATAAATTTGTTAAATTTGCCTACTTTATTCACCCAAAGCTATCACTTGATCATTTGTTTATGTGCAAATAGGGATGATGGCTAAAATTTACCCTAGAGTTTAAACACAAGAATATGAATATCTCAGGGAGTTCTAAACCCACAGACTGCTGGAAGCTGGGAGGCTTTTGGGCAGTGCATGACAACTTGTGCTATGAAGCCAAGCAGCACAAGGACTGGCCCTTTGTTCCCATGCCAAGAGGCAGAGCCCAGCCTCCTCCTCGCTGCTCAGCCACGCGAGACTCCAGACGGTGGCCACCAGCACCACCTCCAGCATCTTCTGTGCTGGGTGGCCCGAGCAAAGCTGTGCCTGGGCAGCCCTGGCAATTCAGCGCCTCCCAAACATGGCTCCAGCCCCAGCCCATGCCCAAGCAGCTTGCTCCTGTGGCCTCTGCCTGTCCTGGCCCCTTCTTACACCTTTTCTGCTGGCTGTGATCAGGTCAAGGTACTCAGCCTGCTGGAAGTAGTTTTGGTGGCCCAGAGAGCTGTTCTCTTTGGAGCATTCAGTCCTCATTTTCTTCCAGTTTTAAAGATATTTATTTTCTCTGCCTTTTCCAGGCTTCTGATATTTCCTCCCTCCCTTGCCATGGTATCTGAATGGCAGCAAAGAGGTAAAATTGCTTTCTTTAGTAATACTTGAGGCTGAGATGAGATCAGTCATCAATCTCAGTATATTACTGTGAAATGGAAAAAAGACCATTGCCTTTATTGAAGTTTCTCTAAATTTGCACTAGTTTCACTGAAAAATATCAGGTTCTGAACCCAAATAAAGGAGGACTTAGTGTCACTTCATGTCCCACCATGCCTGAGTGACAGTGTGCCCCCAACTCTGTAAGTCCTAAAGGAACTAGAAGATGTTTCAAGAACAAGATATTAGTTAGTTTCCTATTGGTGACCAAGAGCAAAACAACGAATCCAAAAGATAATACTCATCAACAGAGTGATTTTAAAGCAAACATCTGGATAGATGAATACCTTGACAGATGCTTTCTTATGTGAATAATGGGGTGTCTGCTGGGGCCAGTGCAGCAGAATCCAAGCCCCCTGTTTGTCATACTCTAAAAATCCTGAGACTTGTTTTATATGAGAAGTGTATGCAGTCCTGAGCAAGGCTTTATCATGGAGCCCTGCAGTCCCTGTAGTGACATACTCAGCTAGGAGTCTCGGCTGATATTTATCGCTTTAAACTGCAAATCGCCTTTAACGTTGTGCATGCAGGGAAGCACTCCCTGCTTATTAATTCAGTTTAGAATGATCTTTGCCTGGTTCTTTCTGTGTGCTTAATTTCTTCTTAATCTCATTGATTGCAAAAGACAGCAGTGGATGACTCCACCTTACAGTGAGTTGGCAGTGAAGCACGAGGACATTGCAGCTGAATGGGGGAGGCTGTGGCAAGCCAGGCATGCCCCCACTTAAGCAGAATAACAGGCATCGTTATAGACTTATGCATCTTGCTGTTGTAAATGTCCCGTCTTCACACTGCCAATAATACAATAAATCCAACCAGTGCAGACTTCAGACCTTCTAAGCCTTTTATGGACATATATGGAAATGCAGCACTCAGATCTCCAGCTAAAATTCTGTTCTTTACGGTATTTACAGACACAGCCCTTCTGCTGGACCTCGAAGCACCACCAGAGGGGCCAGGTCCACTCTCAGAGGCACAGATAAAAACCATCTGGTGCTGCAGCTCACGGCATACAAACCACGCCGATGTGCTTATCAGGGGCTGCTTTGCTCTGTGCTCTGGCTGTCCTGCTGTGCCCCCTCCATCCCCCTGGGGGACAGCTTCCAGCCTCCCCCTCCTGTCTCTTGGGGAGACCAGCCGTGCACAGTGGGTACCAAACGCTGGGGGCTCTGCATGAGTTAAGATCACAGCAATCTTCAAAGCTAAATACAGGTTGAGAAGAACAACACCGGGACGAGTGGCTGGGTTTATGGCTCCCTCCCTGCCTGTGCTGGGCTGTCAGCACCCCACAGGCTGCACGCCTCACCCCAGCTGGTCCCACAGACTGCTCTGCCCTCCAACGTGCCGCAGACAGCTGCGGTCCTTCACAGCTCCTGGCACTAGCAGCCGAAATGACCCGCAGTGAGGGAGGTGGGACAGAGTACAGCCTCAGTAGCCTCCATGGGAGAGGCATGGACACATCCATGGCTGGGGATGGCCCAGAGACTGCAGATCCACTGCCAGGCTCTGACCACTTGCTGCAGCAGCTGCTGCACGGTTGGCCCATGGGCCATGAAAGTGTCTGATGTAGGCGGGTGCTGGTCCCCAGCTCCTCTGCTGGAGGAGCCCCCATGGCTCAGTGGTACTGGCAGGAGGCAGAGGGTGTCCCATGGACCGGGGGGAGAGAGCCCTGCAGCAGCCAGGCACCTACCGCGCAGTCCCAAAGGCAAACACAGGAAAGCGCATGAAACCTCGCCCTACCCTAGAGCTGGACTCCAAGGCAACCAGCAAAACACCCTAAAATGCAAACTCCTGATTTCACTGAATGTGAAAAATGTGCATTAAACAGAAATGTGAGATACATGCCATAAATCTGAGAGATGTTCTTCTCAAGCTATATTTAGCTATGAAGATTGCTACCTTTCAGACTCAAAGTACAGCTTGCGAGTTTGAAAGATTTTTATAGTTTCTCTGACTGTAAGAACAGCTAATAAAAGACAGCATCTCTCGCCATAAACTACATTTGTCTGACATATTTGCAGCTACATACTTACAGTATTTGCCTATTTATAATTACAGTTTTACAGCTCTAACCTCGGTTAGCTCTACCCTCAGAGTTTTGGGAGTCTGCACGGCGCGGCCACCAGCCCCGGAGGCTCAGCTGTCCCCAGAGCCTTCCTGGGGGAAGTGTGCCACATTTGGTCGGGGGCTGCTCTGCGCAGCAGGTTGGTCATCCAGCAGTTTGCTTCACACTTGTTGATGCAGAAGGGTTTGGTGGGCATCAAGCATAAAGCACACTGACCGGTGCTCAGGAAGGAGTCCGAGCACTTCACATTCTTCACGTTTGTGCCTGGATCACAGCCCAGCTCCTGCTGAGGCTCAGGGGTGTGAGCCCTGTGTGGCTGGATGCCCACTCCTCGCCTTGCTGCTTTCTGCAGCCCTCGGTTTTGCTTCTCCTTTGAGCTGAGGACCAGCCCCATGCTGGCACAGTGTGCGCAGGGCTAGGTGCAGGGTGAGGCACCACGCTGGGCATGGCTGAGTCCAGCCCCCATCTTCTGAGCTTTTCTGTGAGATCCCACCTTGTTCAGGTAGGAGCTGCCAGGAAGGGAGGCGATGTGTTCCCCTTGTGCTACCCCGGATCAGGAAGCCTGGCTGTCTCGTATGTCAGCTGTGGTGAGCTGGGCAGGTCTGTAACAGGCCTGGAGGAGAGGAGTTATGAATCTTGTTTTGCATTCTGTCCTGAAATGCAGGGTGTTCACTTTGCTTTAAAATGCTGTGCAGAAAAATACTGTTAATTAGGATACAGGCTTTCCTTGGTGCATATGTTTTCTAAAATGTCTAAGAATATCTAGCATAATGCGTTAGAGCTATTCAAAAAATTAAGTATTTGTGTAAAAAGCCAGTATGGCTGTAGGGCTCTGCAGTCAGGGCACGTGTCGTGGTGGAAGCATTTCCAGCAGGCAGCGGTGCTGTGCCTGAGTGAATGGTTTTTCAGTAAAGCATCACGAGGAAGGCATATATTAATGTTGCACAGCTGTTTAGGCATGGGTTTGATAGGAGAACGAAGTGTAGCGATCCGGTCTCTCCTGGAACGCAGACCTGTGATATGGCGTGGCCCCTGGCAGCAGTGATGTGCTCACCTCCTCTTGTGCTTGGCCCCCAGGATTAATGGTCTCCGTATCTGGTTCAAGCTCGGGATTGCAGGCTGGGAAAGCAGGGACCCCCCCGAGCCCCAGCGGGGTGTTGAAGCCACAACAACGCTCAGGAGTGTTTAACACGCAGGTTTCCATTGCTCTTCACACTTGAGGTCTGAGAAGTTTTTACACCTACAGCCAGTGCCCATCTGTGTGTGATGACATTTTGATGTTGCCTGTTGGCAAATTTGCACATGAAACCAAACCGAGTGGCACAGTCAATACATCAGAAAGAAGGGATGCCATCCAAAGGGACCTGGAGAAGTAGGCCCACATGAAACTAATGAGGTTCAACAAGTTCAAGGGCAAGGTGCTGCGCCTGGGTCAGGGAAATCCCAGACCTGAGTACAGACCGTGTGGAGCATAGAGGCATGAGGGAAACTTCAAAGCTAAGGTAACAGAAGACATCAGACCCATAGTCTCAGCTGTCTAAGTCTGCGTCCTGCTCGCCAGAAGGAAAAAGTGTATCAAATACTGAATAAGGAAAAGGAAATGGGGAAGTTGCTGAAAAATGTTTGCCCTGGACACCCAGGTCTTCCCTGCTAGCAACTCCACTCAAGCACAGTTTTCTTGAACTTGGAGAATCAGTTGCCTGAATCTTGAAGTGGATGCATTATTGATAGGAAAAGCCTCCTGACTGCATTCAATGAAATTTAGAGATGTTGATAATGTCAGGCATCTGGCTGCACACAGACTACAATGGTGTGTCTGCCACAGTTATTAAATATACATGATGACAAATAGAGTTGTCTCTTTTATTCAGAAATTTAATGTTTTTATAAGTCCTTCCTTCCAATTTTTATGTATTAAGCAGAAGCCCATGGGTAGACATTGTTTTGGCATGCAATATTTTGCCAGAAACATCCTTAACTACGGAATTAGTGCTCGAGTCCCTGCCGTAAAACAAATAGCACCACGAAATGACTTAACAGCTTGCTGTCTTTCAGACAACCACCCTTCTCTTTCCCTGTTTGATTTTTTTGTTTTGTTTTGTATTGTTTTGTTTGTTTGTTTGTCTGTTTGTTTGTTTGTCTGTTTCTCTTTCCTGGACCACCACAGATTTCTGCTGAGGTGCCCCAGTGACCATTCTGTGTTCTCCACAATATTCCCAATGTTGTTTTCACTCCATCTCTTGAACACCTTGGTGTTTTGCTTCCTGTTTTTCCCAGCACTAAACTCTCCAAATAGTTTGCTACTCAGCCCAACCGTGATAAAAGCACTTTCTTACCCTAAGTATTTGCTATTGCTTTAGGCCATGGCACCGACTATGAACAGAAACCTTTCTTCTTGGTGTGTCCACTTCCTTTGCTTGCTAGTGCTCTCAGGAGTTCTTTATACTTGCTTCTCTTTCTAGGCCTCTCAGCAGGCTAAACTCTTAAGAACTGGATTTTCCCAGGTGATGGAGCTGTCTTTGAACCACAGTCATTAAAAAATTATTTCATTGGGTATCTTTGGATAATACATGAATCAAGATATAAGCATACAATTGAAGTGACACACAAGTCCAGTACTGATATTCAAGTGTGATTTTCTTGTTATTTAGCGCCTTTTAAAAATAATAATAATTATATATATATATATATTTAATACCATCTCAGTCACATAGGCCAGGAAGAGAAGCAATTGGTAGCAGTAGTATCTAATATCTGTACCTTTGCTGTATGTTGAAGTGCAGACTAGATAAATTAAAATAATATTAGAGGTATAGAATGAAAAGAAAATACCTGTTACCATAAGCCTCAAATCAAAAGATAAGTCAGGAGAAAGAAATGAGAAGACAAAAAAAAAATAATAAAGAAATATAAAGAAAATGGTATGGTCATCATGAGAGGCTGCAGGAGCTGTATGTATCACTGCATACCAGGTGAACAAGAAGCTGAATTGCAAATTACGGATTTCATGATCAGAATCAGCTGGAAAATTGAGGAGGTTGAGATTATTTAAATTTCCTTTTTCATGTTACTCCTTTTATCAAAATCATCTGGAACAGATGAAACCTCACATGCAGTAAACCAGCAAGACAAATATCAAATAAACGTACATGACTATTGCACTCTCATTGAAATTGGCTTATGACTGTGCAGCCTTTAAAGTGCTTAACTGAAGCACAGAGTAAGCCTGTGATTAGGGAACCAAAGACACAAACTAGAAATGATCCAGTATCATAACTCTGTGAAATCTATGCAAACATAGTTATGTTATGCACTCTGCCTCTCACAGTGCTGCACTATAAACTGCTATTTAAAGGAGAGCTTTGAAGTACAGGAGCATACCGTTAAAGACATCTCCATTGCACTCAGCTATGGCAAGAATAAATACCATATATGCATGAGCCCATTAACTTCTTTAATTAACGTTACTATGATAAATACCAACATGTAATGTTACAATTACTATAAACATTATTAATTTTAGGAAAAGGGAGCATAGTTCACAACTGCCCGATAACGGATGAATTTGCAGTGCTGCCAGGTAGTCGGACTCCGTCCCGACGGCTGCAGCCCTGCTCCGGGATGAGATGCCGTTTCACGCCAGCTGTCCCTCCCTGCTCTTTTCTCCTCCTTCCCATCCAGCACATGCTTTGATGCCTGGTTTCAAGGACCTGAACTCAGCCGAAGAGCTACATCCCCAAGTGCCACTGTGTCACACTCTCATCACTCGCCTAACACTGCCAGGGGACGTCCTCCACATCTTCATGTGACTGCCCAAGCTCTACAACAGGCTCTTGGAGAAAGAGCTGCCAGGAGAGTTGCGTTGGTTTTGTAAACATATTGTGCACCTACAGGAATAAACCCCAGAAAGACTATGTGCTCTCTTTAATCCATGGAGAATTTTCTAAATACCTGTCAGGTACACAAGATTTCTAATCCAAATGTTATTTATACAGCAATAAAGCATAGCAAAATGCAGCAATATAAATCTGAATAATTCATACTGGTCACTATGTTCTGATTTAATGCTGAGCAGGTAAATCTGACTCAATATGTGGTGGATTTGCCGCTGTGGTGAGGAATTGGTTTGCCTACTGGGACCTTCAGGAGAAAGAGGTTTCTGAAAACAGAGCCCATGTTAGTGTATGAGAAGTTTTAGCTGTTGAAGGCAGGGAGTTTTCCCATTCTTAGCCCTAATTCTGCATCATCCAGGGCTGGTTACAGTGTGTTAACACAAGACTCCAGCCTGTGGTCTCTTACCTGAGCTGAGGTCTGAGCTCTATCCCTTGCAATGCTGCAGAGCACAGCAAGAGTCTGTAAAACAGGGACAGCATCTGTATGTTAATCCTTCTGTTTTACTCCACGCTGAGCAGCCCCATGGTTACTGTTCAGAAGGATTTAAGAGGAAAAAAAAAAAAACAACAAGTTGAGTGCTAGGAGTGGACAGGAATCAGCATCAGGGAACCATCCCTACCCCACTGCATGAACCTAACATTCACTCAGATCAGGTTCCCTCATCTCAACAAGGGCACACATAACTGGGAGGATTCAGGGAGGGCATCATGTACAGTCAGAGGACTGGAGCAGCTTTGTACCAGCAGGACTGAGTGGACCAGGACTCTCCAGTCAGGAAAAGACCAGGCCTGGGGAGGCCACATCTGTAAAATCACATAACGGTTAAGGCTAGAGGCACCTCTGTGTCCATCTTTTTCCAACTCCAACAAAGTGCCAAATGCCAGCTGTAAGGTTGTTCAGCTGTGCCTGCGCTGAGCTGCAGCTACAGCTACAGCCCCTCCATGCAGCACACGTGTCCTGCGCTGCCTGCCCTGCGTGCTGGCGTGGCACCTGTGGCAGAGCGCAGAGCTCGTATCTGCTCGCACGGTGCCCTGCAGCGGCTGCACGGACCTTCCCTGGGCTTCCCCAGGCTGCCCCGGGGATTGGGCTGGCAGCAGGGACTGTGGACTGACTGCCTTTGAAAGTACTGAGCCTCCATGGTGTCTGATTGACCAGAGTGTGCAGAACCACAACGTGGCTGAGGCCGGGGACACCCATGGGTGCCGCTGCTCGCCCCCTGCCCCAGCAGGGCCCCGCGGAGCCGCTCGCCCAGCCCCACATCCCAGCGGCTGCTGGAGACCCCGCGGAGGAGCCCCCAGCCCCTCTCTGGGCAGCCTGGGCCAGGGCTCCGGCACCCGCCCGGCCCAGCAGTGCTGCCTGGGGCCCAGGGGGCACCTCCCGGGCTCTGGGCCCGGGGCCTCTGCTCCTGGCTCTGAGCAGAGAAAACACAGTGGAGCTGAGAGCAGCATAACAGATACACGCAGAGACCAAATGAGAAATTACATAATTTGTTGCTGGCATTCAGGGATGATCCTGAGGGACCCAAACCTCACTTGTCCAATTTAAGCTCGCTCCCACATTGCAGCATCTTCCTGCGCAGCGAGGAGGCTTGCACCTGGGGAGTTTGGTGTGGTACAGAGAAGGAGCGCCGGGCAAAGGCACATGGAGGCGCCTGTCTCTCATCCATGTGCATCCAGATGAGCTCATGCAATTGCACTGCAAGAGAGTTGAAATACAGAAATTAGTAATTAGGTGAACTTGGGGGTTTTCCTCAGCCTTTCATCTGAGCTGCCTCCTTCTCCATGTCCCAAGCACTCCCGTGTGCACATGAGCCCTTGAGTTTATTTTCCCAGCCTGTATTCAGAGGTCAGTTTTAATCTTGTTTTGTGGCTCCCAGAGAGATTCTGCCCTTATCAGGGGTCTGAGATAACTGTGTCTATAACCACTGTGGGAGGTCCCTGAGGTTTTTGAGACATTCCATTGTCAGGTGGGAACTGAAATGTTTAGGAAAGATCACTCTGTCCGTGGCTCTGTCTTCATTCACATATCTCTGACTATCATTTTCCTTTTTTTCTTTTTAATCCTTCCTTGCTTTCTGTTCTCAGTTTTTCTTCTTTCTTGGCTCACATATAACTTCAATATGTGTAGCATCTTCATTTAGGGATATTAAAACACTTTATCAACAAGAAGCACTTTCTATTCCTAACTTCCCAGAAAGCAGAACATGCGTTACACACTGAAATAAATAATTGATTGTTGTAATTGATCATTGTTGCAGAGCAGCAGCAGAAAATAAATAAATAAATAAATAAAAATAAATTCCAGTCCCTCTACCTTCACCTACCACCTCTCTGCCAACACCTCCTTTCCCAAGGTACCTGAGTGCCCAGCATGCTTTCGAATAGCAGAGATAACATCTTTTCTCTGAGCTACCCACCAGGAGAGACCGGACCTGCCTTGCTTATTCTCCCTGAGCAACGCTCACACCCTCCATTGACCTGCACAGCTTAACAAGCCCTGGTATGTAGTGGACAGAAAAGTTGGGCCAAGAAAACTTATTTCTTCCTGTTTCAAACCAGAGAAATCCAAGAGCTGTGTCATGCAATCTCTCATTTCTGTTTTGGCAACCACGTTCTAAATCCTAAATTTTTTAGCCAACAAAAAAGGTGATGGATGGAATAAGCAAGTATTTGAAATGAAAAGTCTGAAGTAATAATATCTGTCCAATGTAAAATATATCTCTTCCTTATCCCATTCCTTTTATGTTCATCAAGATATCCCCTGCTTACACTCTTTGATGGTGTATTTTAAACAATTTTTGCAGGGAAAGGAAGAAAAGATTAGATGTTCCTTCAGGGCCCCTAGGGTTGTCTGCTCTTCTTGTAGCCTAATGCTGATTCACTTCTGAAGGACTGCAGATCCAGCATGAGGTGGTCAAACATGGGTGCCTCTGTGAGGTGTCTCCTTGTGCTGGTGCTGGGTGTCCCTCTGCAAGGTCCCCGTCTGCACCGGGCACCGCAGACCCCAGCAGCTAGCAGCAATCCGGGGCTCAGCTCAGTTGCTGTCCCCATGGTGCTGAGTCCAAGCAGGGATAGCCTCAATTTCCACCCATGGTACAAGTCCTGCACTCTGCCCCGTAGCCCTGTGCCATGCATGGGCTTTGTGTGGAGTTCACAAGGTCTCAGGAGTGAGGCTGGTCAGGTTTTCTCTCTCCAAGCTTTGTTTGTATTAGATTTAGCAATAACAGCAACCTTGCTGACCAAGTGACTATGACTTTTTTGCTTGCTGTTATATGGTACACCCAGTTTCAGCTTTATGCAGATAGTAGTAACAAGTAGCTATTCTGTGCCAAATGAGATATTTATGGCTAACATAATGCTGTAGTGCTGAGAAACACAGGTCTGGCGTGATGCCAGTGGCCTTGAGAAGTGGGGACAGAGGATGCAGTGTAGGGGAGTGCAGGCATGGGATGATAAAAGGTGGGGAACAGGATGGCACTGCAAGTCCCTTGGGTACACGTAACTGGAGGGGACCTTAGTGATCATCTAGATCCCCCACCACCACCATTGGCAGGGATGCCACCCACCAACCAGATCAGGTTGCCCAGGGCCTCGTGCAACCTGGTCTTAAACACCTCCAGGGATGGGGCATCCACAGCCTCTCTCTGGGCAACCTGTGCCAGTGCCTCACCATCCTCTGACTGAAGAATTTCCTCCTAACATCTAATCTAAATCTCTCCTCTTTTAGTTCAAAACCATTCCCCCTTGTCCTATCGTTATCTGATTGAGTAAAAAGTTGCTCTCCATCTTTTTTATAAGCCCCCTTTAAGAATTTAAAAGCTGCAATGTGGTCACCCCTGAGTCTTCTCTTCTCCAGATGAACATCCCCAGCTCTCAGCCTTTCTTCATAGGAGAGGTGTTCTGGTCCTCTGATCATCTTCATGGCTACAATGACTACTTGGGCATAACCCCCAATTATTTTAACCTTTAACTCAACAGGCAGGGTGCAGGCATTCACAATGGACTCATTGAAGGGCCTTCAGGGGAGACCTAGGGAACGGCGCAACCATGAGCATGGTATATGTGGGAAAAGGTTGCAGAAAATGTGACAACGAATTGCAACAGGTAACAGGCACATGAATAAATTCCATATACATAAAGGGTTAGTATGGCTCTTTAACATGCAGGAAAGCCTCCCTAATTTATTGCAGGTCTTCAAAGGATTGGAAAGTATTCTGGCTGGGGCAGATCCAGGCAATTGACTCTGCCTGGGTTCCCAGGAGCTTTGCATTCATCCAACAAGAAGCCATGAGACGAGATTGAGGTCCCACGCACTACTGAATAACTGAATCAGAAAGTAGAGGCACATGGCTGTCCTTTACAGTGAGCCCCTACAGGAGTCTGCACTGGGACTTCTGCTTTTCAACTGATTTTATGTGGGAAAACAGCAAGGTTTGCTGATGAGCTTGTTCCTTCGGGAACAGGAGGGCCAGCTGAGAAAATCTGCAGAAGACCCTAGTAGGACTGAGCCTCTGAACAATAAAACAACACATTTTTAAATAAATAAATAAATCCGTTCAGACAAACATAAAGAAATGCACCTGGGGAAAAAATAAAATCCACAGAATGCTTCACATAGAAAATGACAGGCTCGTGGCTAACAATTATCTCTCAGGAACAAGCTGTCACAGTTACTATAGTTTTACAACAGCACAGTTCAGTGATCAGCAGTGTCCAAAAACAAACCAGATATTAGAAATTCCTAGGGAAGGAACAGAAAACAAGGCAAGCACAGTGCTGTGCATCTGAAATACTGCTGCAGTCCTGGTGCCTTGGGAGCAGAAACACTTGCCACGAGAGATGAGTGAGCAGACTGTGGCTGTGGTTTGAAAAGAGACAACTGAGGAGTCTTGACAGAGGTGGTAAAGGCACGGAAGAGATGAGTGTGGGACGATTGCTCATTGTCACCTCCAATATGACAGCTAAAAGCGTGAGAAATGGAAACAGCACAGGGATGGCTCAGAAGGAACATACAGAGGTCTTTATTCACGCAACATGTCACTAGACTATGGAAATCACTAAAACAGGGTATGAAGTTCGAAGTGTTCATGAATTAAATGTAAGATGAGCTCCTTAGGCAAGTGCATTCATCACCAAAAAGCCAGTGCTGTGATTGAAGAAAAGAGCAAAGCAGCCCTAAAACCTGTGCTGTCCCAGCAGGAAGATCCCACCTGCTCGCAGAGGGTGGGCGCTTCCCTTCTTGTGACCAGACCCCTACTTGTAGTTTCGGTTACTGTTTTCAGGTTTTTGCAACAAGATGCACAGCTTCCCTTCATCAGCTGGCATCTATTCTTTGTGTTAGGAGTTATTATTCTTTCCTCTGAGACAACAGCGCTTATTTCTGCACGTCCTGTTTTTGTGATGAGAATTGCCACTTCTGTATTTGTTCTTGGTGCATCCTGGATCTGCGCTTCCTTGCTTGTTTTATCTTATGCAACGGTGTACAGCAAATTAAAACTGCCTGCTGTAAGGCAAGTAGAGGAAAAAGGACTTGTTATGAATGGCCAAGGCTGATAAGAGACCTGTCCTTCAAAATAAACAGCCAGATTGTTTCTCAGGCCAGATAGCATTGCCTATGAAAGGGGCTGGGCAAGCTGGTTGTCACACCAACAAACTGCTTCTAAGGTAATGAACGCTGGCAGAAGTTAAAGCTCGTTATGCATATTAAGGAAGTAATTTCAAGTGCCAGCACCTGTGTTAGAAGGCATTCCTATTAAAGCTGACCCCAGGAAGCTCCTGCAGTGAGTGCTTTTAGGGTCTTACTGGGGACTTGAAGGCTGCCTGGACTGGTAAGGTGTTTTGGATTGACTGGTAAGGGGGGGGGGGGGGGGGGGGGGTGGCAGGGCAAAGGGAGCTAAGTTTATGCACATAGGTATGATGCAAGTTGGCTTCTCCTTAGCTCTCAGGTTTACATGTATGCTTTCTCAGATTTGTAATTGTTATCTTCTGTGTCACTTCATGCTCATTTAATGCTGTAAGCAGCTTACGTTTCTCCTGTGCTCTGCAAGATATTTTGTGGAAGGTGGTGGGTTTGGACCTTTGCCCTGTTTTCACAAGGACTGTGAAACACTGCTGTTTCTGCAATACTCTGCTATAAGAGTCCTATTAACCTCTGGGTGGGTGGAGGACGCTAAGGCATGGTAATATGAAATTAGAGATGCACAACTCTGAGATCAGACTGATAAACAGAAGACAAAGATGCAGGCAAAGCAAAGCAACTTCTTTTTCTGTGCTCCTGAAAGCAAGGTGGGTCTCCTGTAGCTTACTGTTCACGTGCATTTAACTATAACTTCTAAACTACCAGCTGGAAAGATCCCTTAACTAGCAATGTCTCATTATTGAAAATGCTCAGGATCTGAAAGCTCTGCTCTGAAACAGGGATGTGTCTCAATGAAGTGAGTGGGCCTTGTATAGCATCCCCTTTCTGGTTAGGGTGCTTTGTGGAATGTCTGAGGGTAACTACAAAACAGTCCTCGGTGCTAAGTGTGGCTGACCTTCCAGCCATGCCTGGGGGAGCTGCACTTGTGTCCTTGGTGCTGCGAACTGCTGGCAGTCTGCTCGTCTGTCCCCAGGAGCAGCGGGCCTGTGCAGCGTGTTGGCTACTGCTGCTTGTGGCAGACCCCTTCCTGTGCTGTCCCTGTCCTGCACAGCTCTGGCCTCCCATCCCCTGGCCTGAACAGGGTGGCTGTGGAGATGAGAGCAGGGCAGGTGCTGCTTGTGCTGTTGGCTGCCTCGGCAGTGATGCCCGCGAAGGACCCGTTGCTGAATGTCTGTATGGATGCCAAACACCACAAAACCAAGCCTGGCCCAGAAGGGACACTGCATGGCCAGGTATGGTGCTGCTGATAATGTTACGTGGGGTTGTCTGGGTCTGGGACCCCTGTACCTACCTCCCCAGCTGATATGGGCTTGCTTGTGCTTTGGGCTTAGCAGCCACCCACCTGAAGAAGGTGGCCTGTGCTGGGTGGGAGGCTTGTTTGATGCTTCCCTCTAGAAAATGGTGAGGGGAAGCGCAGTGCTGTGAGGAACTGTCATCTCCCTGTTACCCCTTTTTCACTAGGGGGTTTCCTTTCCAAAGCCTAGGTACCAAAGATAAGAACAGGTAATAGATGGCATGGAAAGATCCGGTCTTTTGCTCCCTTTATCAATGAAATCATCAATGCTAGAGCCTACTTCTACTGTGCAGCACTGATGGCAGATCTTGGTAGGGGTGTGACTAAGAGCAAGCCAGGGCACAGGAGGTAGCAGTTCTATTCCTCTGCCTGGCACCAATGCCTGGTGAGGATCTGGCCTTCAGAGTACTCTTCATATTCTTCCTCTAACTCCATCTTGTTGCAGCCCTAAGCTCTTTGGACTAAAGTGTCCAAGGGCTGGTTGGAGAAGAGAAACTGCTCTTGCTAGTGATGGGTTTCTGCCTCCTTGGGCTCCCTCAAGACCTCTCCAACTGGTCTGTCTCCTATTCTGTTGCAGTGTGCTCCCTGGAAGGACAATGCCTGCTGCACAGCCAACACGAGTTCAGAAGCCCACAGGGACCAGTCTTACCTGTACAACTTCAACTGGAACCACTGTGGGGTGATGCCATCCAAGTGCAAACGCCACTTCATCCAGGACACATGCTTGTATGAGTGCTCACCCAACCTGGGGCCCTGGATTGACCAGGTAAAGTTAGATCCCATGTGATGAATGCAACAGGGCTTGTACCAGTCACAATGTGTTACGTGGTGGCCATCTGTATGGTGTGGCAGGTATGGGTGTGTGCCCCTCAGGGACACTTCACCTTTCCTACTGGGCTTGGATAGGCTGATGGAAGAACTGCCTGTTGTCAAGGCACGTCTCCCTTTGGGTTGGAATTCTTCTGAGATCAGCTCTGGACCCCAGTGGAAGGAGCCAGGAGGGGACTTTGAGGTCCTGCAGATCCTGCTCCTTAGTTTTTGAGGGCCACTACCAGCGTGCATGGTCCTGTTCCCTTGTAGGTTGACAGCAGCTGGCGTCGGGAGAGGATTCTCCATGTGCCACTCTGCAAAGAGGACTGTGAGGAGTGGTGGGAGGACTGCAAGGACTATGTCACATGCAAAGACAACTGGCACAAGGGCTGGAACTGGGCAACAGGTCAGTGGACTCTGTGGGGAAAGCCTTTCCTCCTTTCCTCCTCCATGCAGGCAAGACCCTGAGATTGTCCCTGCTCCTGCCTGGTGCTTGGAGCCAAGACCCTCCCTGCTCTCATCTGCCTGTGGAGTAGCAGACTGGAAGGTGGTCAAGCCACCATCCATCACTGCAATGCACTGATGAGCTTGTGGGTAGGCTGATAGCAGGTGGCCTCCTCTCCCACATGGAAGGAAAGAGATGGAGAATGCTAGCTTAAGTCTTTGCTTTCTTTTTTTGGTACTGTCTTCAGGAACAAACCGCTGTCCTTGGGGCTCCATATGCAGGCCCTTCACCGAAGTGTTCCCTGAACCAAAAGACCTGTGTGAGAAGATCTGGTCCAACTCCTACAAATACACCACAGAGCGTCGGGGCAGTGGACGCTGCATCCAGATGTGGTTTGACCCTGCCCGGGGGAACCCCAATGTGGTTGTGGCGAAGTACTATGCTTGGAAGAAGAGATCCTATCCTGTGGGGATGGAGAATGTGACTCCTGAGGCTGGTAAAGCTGTGTGTGCACTGCCATGGCCTGTCCTGGTCCTGCTGCCTCTGGCCCTGGTGTTGCTCTCTGAGAGAGTGAGAAGCTGTGGGCCCATGCATGGGGGTCCCTGTGACAGCTCCCCAAAGGCACGTGGCTTTCCCTGCTCTGAAGGAATGGGCTCCTGCAGCAGAAGCTGGTGTGGGTGAAACCTAGGTCTGGCCAAACTGGTGATGTGCGCCAGCATATGTTCAGCATGAATGGTTGGACCTTGACAGCTGCTGCTGCTTTCAGCTGCTGATGAAGGCAGTTACTTCTGTTATTTCTCTGCAGCCCTGGGGAGGGCAGTACCAGGCATCCTTCTCATCTGGAGCTCCTTCATGTCTGTTCTCACACTGTGCTTGCTGTCTCCTGTCGATAGGGCAGGTGCTGATGGCTGTGCTCTGTATTGGTAGTGTTAGTTCAGGGTCTTCAGCTGAGCTCTAGTGTTCGGTCCTTTCTTGACTCCCTGAAGAGTTGGTAATAAAAGTATTGCTCTGAATCAGCCGTTCTGTATGGAGGTTAAGTCCTATAGAGGAGGTGGAAGCACTCTGGGTATGAGGCTGCTGGACTGGGTGGTGGCAGTGCAGTCTGTAAAAGTGAAGTCTGCCTGGGGGGTAGGAAAGCTGCAGTCTTATCTCCTGGCCTGTGGCAGCTCCTTAGCTGCTCCATCTCACTGGAGAAGGTGTGGAGATAGTTGTGGTCTGCAGCAGGTACACTGGGCATGATGGAAGCATCTATGTCTCCTCCATAGTCACAATCACATGTTTATTCAGCTCGGAGCTGAAAGAGACATCTGTCCCCAACACCCATGGCACCACCTACCCCCATGGTGTCCCTGGGAAATACATTTGATGCTCTCAGGGAAGTTGCAGAAGAGACTGAGGGTCTGGACAGCAGTCCGAACCCGGGAAGCAACCCTGAGAAGAGAGTCAAGATTGGGGAAAAGTACAAAACATAAGATCAGGGCCGGACGGAGCACCACACTGTAACCCGTGCCACAAAAAAAGAGCGGAGAGTCCCTGGTGATTGGGGACTCCTTGCTGAGGGGCAGTGAGGCTCCCATCTGCCGCCCAGGTAACCTAGCCAGAGAGGTGTGCTGTCTGCCTGGGGCACGTGCCAGATGTTAGCAAGGCTCTGCCACAGCTCATTAAACTGGAGGACTACTATCCTCTTGTAGTCATTCAGGTTGGATCCCAGAAAGCTGCAACAAGAAAAATGAGGAATATTAAAAAGGACTTTGCATCCCTGGGGAGGTTGTTGAAGGGATCGGGGGTGCAGGTAGTGTTCTCCTCTGTCCTCCCGTTGAGTGACTGGGATGCAGATAAGAGTAGAACGGGGCAGGTAAATGACTGGCTGAGGGGGTGGTGTCTGCACCAGGGATTTGGGTATTTTGATCTTGGGCCTTCCTTTGAGAGGCCGGGTACGTGGGCTGCGGACAGACCCCAACTGAGCCAGTGGGGCGCAAGTTTGTTGGGGAGCAAGCTCTCTGGGCTGATTACCAGGGCTTTAAACTAAGTTTGATGGGGGAAGGGAGGGGAGCTAAAAGTGACAGAGAAGGGCTGGGGGAAATCATCATTACCGTCACTGTTGAAGACAGGGAAAAACCTCTGAGCTCTCCCATAGGACTGGCTGAGGGCTCCTCAGAGAAGGAAGCGTTCCCGATGCCCCGTCTGGTTTCTTCTTCTTGCATCCCCCCAGGGGTAACTGCGCCTGCTGCTACCCTAAAGTGCCTGTACACCAATGTGCAGAGCATGGGAAATAAACAGGATGAGCTCGGGATCTGTGTTTGGTCACGAGGCCACAATCTCATTGCAATCACTGAGACGTGGTGGGACAGCTCGCATGACTGGAACGCTGTCATGGAGGGCTACGTCCTCTTCAGGAAAGACAGGCTGGGGAAGCGAGGGGGTGGGGTTGCTCTTTATGAGGGAGCAATTGGAGTGTACCCAGCTCCACCTGGGGGAGGGTGAAGGACAAGTGGAGAGCTTGTGGGTGAGAATTAAGGGGGTGGGCTGGTATGGGGGACAGTGTGGGGGCGTACAACAGGTCACCAGATCAGGAGGAGGAGGTTGAGGCCTTCTACAAGCAGCTGCTAGTAGCCTCACAATCATGAGCGCTGGTCCTCATGGGGGACTTCTATTACCCAGACATCTGCTGGGTAAGCAACTCATCCAGGCACACACAGTCCAAATGGTTCCTACAATGCATTGAGGACAACTTTCTGATGCAGGTGGTGGAGGAGCTGATGAGGCGGGGGGGGGGGGGGGCTCCTGGACCCTGTTCTTACCAACAGGGATGGCCTTGTTAGGGATGTGAAGGCTGGGGGCAGCTTGGGATGCAGTGACCATAAGGTGGTCGAGTTCCAGATGGATCTAGGGAGAGGAAGTAAGGCTAAAAGCAGGATTGCTACCCCGGACTTTCGAAGAGCCAACTTCGACCTCTTCTGGGAACTGCTTGGGAGTATCTCATGGGCTAGGTTGCTTGAGGGCAAGGGTGCTTGTGAGAGCTGGGCTACGTTTAAGCAGCACTTCTTCCATGCTCAGGATCAGTGCGTCCCAAAGAATAGGAAATCGGGGAAGGGGGGCAGGAAACCCATGTGGATGAGCAAGGAGCTAATTGTTAGGATCAAAAGGAAGAGGAAGGTCTATGAAATGTGGGAAAAGGGCCTGTCCTCTTGGGAGGATTATAGACATGTTGTCAGGGCCTGCAGGGAGGCAACGAGGAAGGCTAAAGCCTACCTAGAGATGAGGCTTGCTAAAGAGATAAAGGATAATAAGAAGGTTTTTTTTCCAAGTATGTAAACAGCAAAAGGAAGACTAGGGATAATGTGGGTCCCTTGCTGAATGAGGGGGGTGTCCTGGTCACGGGAGACGCCGAGAAGGCAGAGATACTGAATGCTTTCTCTGCTTCAGTCTTTGCTTCAAGGATACTCCCCTGGGACTCTTTGCCCCTGGCAAGAGGACAAAGGGTCTGGGAAATTGAGGGCTCCCCCCGGTGGACGTGAGTGGTTCGGGAGCGTCTGAGTGGGCTCAATGCACACAAATCCATGGGTCCCCATGGGATGCATCTGCAAGTGCTAGGGGAGCTGGCAGACGTGGCCGCCGAGCCGCTCTCTATCATCTTTGAAAGGTCCTGGAGAACGGGTGAGGTGCCTGAAGACTGGAGGATAGCCAATATCACTCCAGTCTTCAAGAAGGGCAGGAAGGAGGATCCGGGAAACTACAGGCCAGTCAGTCCCACCTCTGTCCCTGGAAAGGTGTTGTAACAGCTTGTTCTGGATGCCATCTCCAAGCAATTGGAAGAGAAGAATGTTATGAGGAGTAGTCAGCATGGATTCACCAAGGGGAAGTCGTGCTCGACCAACCTCGTTGCCTTCTATGATGGCATCACCAGCTGGGTAGATGGGGGGAGAGTGGTGGAAGTCATCTACCTTGACTTTAGCAAGGCTTTTGATCCTGCCTACCATGACATCCTGATAGCAAAGCTGAGAAAGTGTGGGATAGAGGAGTGGACAGTGAGGTGGGTTGAGAACTGGCTGACTGGCCGAGCTCAGAGGGTGGTGATCGGCGGTGCAGAGTCTGGCTGGAGGCCTGTGACTAGTGGTGTTCCCCAGGGGTCGGTGCTGGGTCCGGTCTTGTTCAACATCTTCATCGGCAACCTTGATAAGGGAATAGTGTCTGCCCTAAGCAAGTACGCTGACGACACAAAGCTGGGAGGAGTGGCTGACACACCAGAAGGCTGTGCTGCCATTCAGCAAGACCTGGACCGGCTGGAGAAATGGGCAGAAAGAAACCAAATGCGGTTTAATAAGATCAAGTGTAGAGTCCTGCACCTGGGGAGGAACAACCGGAAGTATCAGTACAGGCTGGGGGACAACCTGCTGGAAAGGAGCTCTGAGGAGAAGGACCTGGGGGTCCTGCTGGATGACAGGTTGACCATGAGCCAGCAGTGTGCCCTCATGGCCAAGAGGGCCAATGGGATCCTGGTGTGCATTAAAAGGAGTGTGGCCAGCAGGTCAAGGGAGGTGATCCTCCCCCTCTACTCTGCCTTGGGCAGGCCTCACCTGGAGTACTGTGTCCAGTTCTGGGTTCCCCGGTACAAAAATGACAGGGATCTCCTGGAAAGAGTCCAGCGGAGGGCTGCAAAGATGATACGGGGCCTGGAGCATCTTTCCTATAAGAAAGGCTGAGAGACCTGAGTCTGTTCAGCTTGGAGAAGAGAAGACTGAGAGGGGATCTTATCGATGTGTACAAATATCTGAGGGGTGGGAGACGGAAGGATGTAGCTAACATCTCAGTGGTTTGTGGGGATAGGACAAGGGGCAATGGTCGCGAGATAGAACACAGGAAGTTCCGCACTGACATGCAAAATAACTTCTTCATGGTGAGGGTGATGGAGCACTGGGACAGGCTGCCTAGAGAGGTTGTGGAGTCTCCTTCTCTGGAGATATTCAAGGCCCATCTGGACGCCTACCTGGGCAGCCTGCTCTGAGGATCCTGCTTTGGCAGAGGGGTTGGACCCGATGATCTCTCGAGTTCCCTTCCAACCCCTACAGTTCTCAGATTCTGATTCCCCTTCCATCTGAGCTGGGCCCCCCAAAGTTGGGTGCAGGAACAGTGTCTGGCATTCTGGGCATGGATTGGCAGAGCCAAATTGCTGTTGCAGCCTGGTAAAAATAATACCTGCTTTTCCAGCAAGTACCTCTGTGGAACATCTTAAAACAGCCCTCATCATGCAGCTGTCCACAGCTTGTATGTTGGAAGCTCCCTCTTCTATACAGCTGTAGCAAAGGTCACACCAGCTGGTACAGCTTGCATTCCCTGCATAGGACCTGGCTTTGGCTCCATGTCTGGGTTGCTTCTGACCTTCTCTTCCCCTGGAGGTGGCATTTCCTAGCCTCCCACGTGGGATTTGCAGACTGCATGAGTAGCTCTGTGAAAGCTCACTGCTGTGCTTAATTTTTGCCTTGTTCTGAGGTGGGAACAAGTCTCTGGAAGAAAAAAGTAGCAACTCCTTAAAAAGGAATGGTGAGGAGAAGGGTAAGGGAGTAAACATGTACAGCTGCTTAGGTTAGGCAAAACTTACAGGTGTCCAGTCTGCAGATCCTTATTTAATTTAAGCAGTCATTAGATCAAAATGTCTCTTTCCAGAAGGCTTTCATTATTTTCTTCAAGTATTTTAATGATACAGTCTCTGCAGCTGGTTACTTACTGCTTGCTTTTACATGAAACAGAAGCACTTTTTTCTCCTTTTCTTTTCTTCTTTCCTCCCCCTCTTCAATGTGTTGCTTCAAATTCTGCAGACTAGCCTAGGACCCTGACTTGAGAAAGGCCAGAAGATGTTTTTGGCCCACATGCAGAATGTGAGGCTTGCACTGTCTAACCCAGCTACGGATGGGGAAGAGGAAACACCTGGACCTACTTTCTGTGACAATGGTCTCCACAAAGGACAAAAATAAAACATCTTAGACACGAGCAGTTTTGCTTTCCAAAGAAAATCCTGTTTGGGCAGCTCCCTCCCATCCACAGGGTTCTTGTCCATGCAAATTCTAGTCAGCTCTGCAATTGTGCCAAAACAGCGCTGGGTACCTGTCTCCTATAAGCATACTGGAATCCCCTTAGGGATGTTGTGAACCCTGGAGGGTGATCTGACCCTGCTGTTCCCAGCCACGTGCAGTTCTATCCTTTGAAAGTTGTTCTGGGCTCAGCTGCAAGTTGGCTGCAGTGTCACATCTCTGCTTTATGAAAAGTTTGGAGACACTCACTGGGCATTTTACCAGTTCTGTTGGTAGTGTTCCCATGCCTGACAATAGCAAGATAATTTTGCCTTCTGCATGGTATCTGGGCAAGCTGGTCTGCAGCTAGTTGGGGGGGCTTTGCCTGTTCTTCTCTGTCCCTCCCCCCCCCCCCACCTTTCCTTTGTATCTTACATCTTGCTGGGAGAGGGTCATGTTGCTGTGACTGCTGACAGCAGGAAACTTTTCTTGCTTCCCAGGCTAGGCTACTTCCCTTCATTTTTACTGTGTAAGATAATGGAAGGGATCTGCATTTAAACCCTCCTGTGGTGACGTACTGCAGAGCATCCATGCTGTCATGAAACAGCAGTGGTTTGCAAGCCCTTGTTAATCTTGACAGGCACTGCTGGGATGGAAGATGGCTGTAACTTGCTCTCACTTGCTCTCCATTCCATTTTCTTCTCCTTGTGCTAATTGTGAGGAACTGCATAATCCTGTTTGCCACCAGGACTGATCTGAGCCTCTCCGAGCTCATATACAAATTCTTATGTTCAAGAATTTTGTTTGCTGTTAGTTTGGGGTTTGTCTCTGTCTACAATTCCAGATGTGAGTATCTGATAGTTTGAAGTAACTGGACTTTCTCCTTGTCCTCAAGGATCAGCACTGAATTAGGGGAGGATCTATGTAATGTTTCTTTTGCTACCACATGCATTTGGATCAGTCTTGTATCCTTTGGGCATGCTAGACCGACAGCTCCAATGCTGGGGGAGGTCTATGGCTGCTCTCTGCAGCAGTCTATGGCTGCTCTCCGCTCCAATGCGGAGCACTCTGATCGGTGCCCCTGGGTGCTGCAGTGGGGCTCCACAGCCAAGCCCACAGCAACCCTGGGCTGGTAGGAATTGGGTAGTGTTTTGACAGGGAGCCCAGATGTAAAGGGGGGAGGGGGGAAAAATATATATACATTCACATTAGCTCCTTGAGTGGGAGTGTCGAGTTTGGTGTCTGAGGAGGGCATCAGGTTGGAAAAACAGGTTGCTCTTGCATTCTGCTATTCCTTTTGCTATTTGCCCACATAAAAAGTCTCTCTCACTTCTCCAATATGGAGACCCTCTCACGGATTGCCATCCTTCCTCAACTGAGCCTGTGGGTCTGCCCACAGGCAGCAGCTCCTCAAGAACTGCTCCCACACGGCTCCGTCCCACGGGGTCCATCCCCCAGGAGCAAAGTGCTCCAGCACAGGTCCCCCACGGGTGGCAGCTCCCCCCAGACCCCCTGCTCCTGCGTGGGCTCCTCTCCACGGGCTGCAGCTCCGGCCCAGGGCCTGCTCCTGCGGGGTCTCTCCATGGGCCACAGCCTCCTCCAGGCCACATCCCCCTGCTCCACCGGGGGGGCTCCTCCGTGGGCTGCAGCGTGGAGATCTGCTCCGTGTGGGACCCATGGGCTGCAGAGGGACTTGTGCTGTGTGCCTGGAACACCTCCTGCTGCACTCACCATGGGGGCTGCAGGGCTGCTTCTCTCAGTTACTCACTCCTCTCCCCCAGCTGCTGTTGCATTTCTTTTTTTTAGCCAATCTTAAATATGTTATCACAGAAGTGGCACCAGTGTCTCTCACTGGATCAGCTCTGGCCAGTGGTGGGTCTTCTGGCACTGGCTGGAACTGTCT
Source organism: Oxyura jamaicensis (assembly GCF_011077185.1). Lineage (NCBI taxonomy): Eukaryota > Metazoa > Chordata > Aves > Anseriformes > Anatidae > Oxyura > Oxyura jamaicensis. The sequence continues at coordinate 204,295,852 of NC_048893.1, forward strand.
TCTCTGACATGGGTCAGCTGCTGGGTTCTTCTTACAGCAGCCTCTTGCTACCTCAACCTTGCCACATAAACCCTGCACAGTTATTGAGAGCATTGTCTGAACATCTCTTGAACACTGACAGGAATGGGGCATCAACCATCTCTCTAGAAAGCTTGTTCTGGGATTTGACCACAGGTTCTGAGGGTTGACAATTTTCAGCAATTTCTTCCAGATCAGACTGGTTTTCATCCCAGAAATGTTGGGGTTTTGTGCAGGTGGAAGCTACATGCACAAGCGGGCAAGAAGCATGTGAGCAGGCTGGTGAGCACTGTGCCACACTGATGGGTGGAGCAGAAGGTGACTGGTTTGTAGAAGATTGCCATGGGGTGAGCAACATTTTGGGGGTGCTGCTGGAGCTGAAGCTGGGACCAGAGATAGGCAGCTTGGAGTGGATGTGCACTGTCTCGTCTGGCTGTGCCCTGTGAGGGTCACCAGGAGCTGGGGTGCCAGTCAGGACTGACCACAGCATGCTGCAGAAGGGGACAGAGAGCAGGTCTGGGCCTCTGCAAGCAGAGGGGCAGAAGCTGGTAGTAAGAAACCACTGGGTCTCTCCTCTTTGTGGCATTATTTTCTCTTTTGACCACGGTTTATGGTTTTATCTGAACAAAAGTTCTATAGGCATGAAGAGAAATATTAAATTTCCCATGGAATCAGTGGTAATTATTTGAGGAAAAGAAGCAGTGACACTTTGTAGAACCATAACTTTTTTAATATACTTACTCTGTAGGGTTTTTTATTTGCTTTGCTTGTTCATTTGTCTGTTTTTTTAGTTGAAGTTTCTAGATACAGCTGGTTAGTGACCCTACCAGGGGAGGTGCCCCACTGGGCCTTCTGTTCACAAAAAGAGAAGGACTGGTGGGAGATGTGGTCAGGAGCTGTCTTGGGCAGAGTGACCACAAAATGGTAGAGTTCTCTATTCTTGGCGAAGTCAGGAGGGGGACCAGTAAAACTGCTGTCTTAGACTTCCAGAAGGCAGACTTTGGGCTGTTCAGGACACTGGTTGTGTCCTGAACACAGTCCAGAACACAGACCGGAGTCCCTTGGGAGGCAGTTCTGAAGGGCAGAGGAGTCCAGGAAGGCTGGGCTCTCCTCAAGAAGGAAATCTTAAAGGCTCAGGAGCGGTCTGTCCCCACGTGCCCAAAGACCAGCTGGCATGGAAGAAGACCAGCCTGGCTGGACAGAGTTGTGGCTAGAGCTTAGGGGAAGAAAAAAAAAAAAAAAAAAAAAAAAAAAAAAAGAGGATTTATGATCTTTGGAAAAGAGGGCAGGCCACTCAGGGGGACTACAAGTATGTTGTGAGGCAGCGCAGGGACAAAATTAGAAAGGCCAAAGCTCATCTGGAGTTCAGTTGGGCTACTGCTGTTAAAGACAACAGAAAATGTTTTTATAAACACATTAACATGAAAACAAGGACTAAGGAGAATCTCCACCCTTTAGTGGATGTGGGGGGAAACTTAGTTACCAGAGATGAGGAAAAAGGTAAGGTGCTTAACGCCTTCTTTGCCTCAGTCTTTAGTGGCAAGTTCTCTGGATGCCCAATACCCTGAGCTCGTGGAAGGGGATAGGAAGCAGAATGGGACCCTCATAATCCACGAGGAAATGGTTGGTGACCTGCTACAGCATTTGGATGTACGCAAGTCGATGGGGCCGGATGGGATGCACCCGAGGGTACTGAGAGAACTGGCGGAGGAGCTGGCCAAGTCGCTTTCCATCATTTATCGGCAGTCCTGGCTATCGGGGGAGGTCCCACTTGACTGGAGGCTAGCAAACGTGATGCCCATCAAGAAGGACCAGAGGGTAGACCTGGGGAACTATAGGCCTGTTAGTTTAACATCAGTGCTAGGTGAGCTCATGGGGCAGATTATCTTGAGTGTCATCATGCGGCAGTTGCAGGGCAGTCAGATAATCAGGCCTAGTCAGCATGGGTTTATGAAAGGCAGGTCCTGCTTGACGAACCTGATCTCCTTCTATGACAAGGTGACACGCTTAGTGGATGAGGGAAAGGCTGTGGATGTGGTCTACCTTGACTTCAGTAAGGCATTTGACACCATTTCCCACAGCATTCTCAGGAAACGGGCTGCGCATGGATTGGACTGGTGTATGCCTTGCTGGGTTTAAAACGGGCTGGATAGCCAGGCCCAAAGAGTCATGGTGAATGGAGTTAAATCCAGTAGGAGGCTGGTCACTGGTGGAGTCCCCCAGGGCTCAGTATTATGGCTAGTTCTCTTTAATATCTTTATTGATGATCTGGATGAGGGGATAGAGTGCAACCTCAGTAAGTTTGCAGATTACACCAAGTTAGGTGCATGTGTTGGTCTGCTCAAGGGTAGGAAGGCTCTGCAGGAGGATCTGGATAGGCTGGACCAATGGGCTGAGGCCAGCTGTAAGAAGTTCAGCAAGGCCCAGTGCCGGGTCCTGCACCTGGGGCACAAAAGCTGCTGGAAAGCTGCCTGTCAGAGAAGGACCTGGGAGGATTGGTTGATAGTCGGCTGAATATGAGCCAGCAGTATGCTCGGGCGGCCAAGAAGGCCAGCAGCATCCTGGCTTGCATAAGAAACAGTGTGGCTAGCAAGGACTAGGGAAGTGATTGTCCCCCTCTACTCAGCTCTGGGGAGGCTGCACCTCGAGTACTGTGTTCAGTTTTGGGCTCCTCACTACAAGAAGGACATGGAGGTGCTTGAGCGAGTCCAGAGAAGAGCAATGAAGCTGGTGAGGGGCCTGGAGAACAAGGCTCATAAGGAGCGGCTGAGGGAGCTGGGCTTGTTCAGTCTGGAGAAGAGGAGGCTCATGGGCGACCTTATTGCACTCTACAGGTCCCTGAAGGGAGGCTGTAGCAAGGTGGGGGTTGGTCTATTCTCCCACGTGCCTGGTGACAGGACGAGGGAGAATGGGCTAAAGTTGCGCCAGGGGAAGTTTAGGTTGGATATTAGGAATAACTTCTTTCCTGAACGGGTTGTGAGGCACTGGAATAGGCTGCCCAGGGAAGGGGTTGAGTCCCCATCCCTGGAGGTCTTTACAAGACGTTTAGATGTAGAGCTTAGGGATATGGTTTGGTGGAGGGCTTGTTAGCGTTAGGTCAGAGGTTGGACTCGGTGACCTTGGAGGTCTCTTCCAACCTAGATGATTCTGTGATTCTGTGAAGAGCAAGTGCCAGGTCCTGCACCTGGGAAGGGACAACACTGTACGTACAGACCGGGGGATGAGATGCTGGAGAGCAGCTCTGCAGGGAGGTATCTGGGGGTTGTGGTTGACAGCAAGCTGAATATGAGCCAGCAGTGTGCCCTGGCAGCCAGGAGGGCCAACCATATCCTGGGGTGCATCAAGCACAGCATTGCTAGTTGGTCGAAGGAAGTGATTGTCCTACTCTGCTCTGTGCTGGTGTGGCCTCACCTCGAGTCCTGTGTGCAGTTCTGGGCACCACAGTACAAAAAGGACGTGAAACTGTGGAGAGTGTCCAGAGAAGGACTACTAAGATGGTGAAGGGCCTAGAGGGGAAGAACTGTCTTTGGAGTGTGATGGGGAAAAACATTGCTTGAGTTCCTTTTTCTTCTTTTTTTTTCCCCCACAAGTGGATGAAATGTGAGTGTATTGTTGACTTGCTCCTAACGGTGTAAGAAAGGGGCTGGAGGACAGGAATGCCAGTGTATGACTACAGTGTTTTAAAACTGCTAAAACACTGGATATTAGTTATAAATAACTAATTGAGGGCTGGAGTTAGATAACCCTTAAGGTCCCTTCCAACCTGAGCCATTCTAGGATTTTACAAACGTATGAGGAGTGCCTGAGGTCACTTGCTCTGTTCAGCCTGGAAAGCAGGAGGCTGAGGGGAGACCTCATCATGGCCTACAGCATTCTCACAAGTGGAGCAATAGGCACCGATCTGTTCTCTTCAGTGACCAGTGAGAGGATCCGAGGGAATGGAGACAAGCTGTGACAGGGGAGGTTCAGGCTGGATATCAGGAAGAGGTTCTTCCTCGAGAGGGTGGTCGCGCACTGGAACAGGCTCCCTGGGGAAGTAGTCACGGCACCAAGCCTGTCGGATTTTAAAAAGCATTTGGACTGTGCTCTTAGTCATATGGTCTGAATTTTTGGGTAGACCTGTGTGGTGTTATAAGTTGGACTCGAGGATCCTTGTGGGTACCTTCCAACTCTGGATATTATATGATTCTATGACATTATCTTTTTTAAATTATAGAGGTTTTTTGCCTGAAATATTCTATTATCAGCAACAAAGTAAGAAGTCAAGTCAGAACAGGAAAAAAAAAAAAAATATGGCTTTAAATTACAAGGGCAGTGGAAGAGCAGGGTGACATTACCCTGAGAGTACCTAGAAAGGAGCAGTGTGATGGTTGTTGGCAAACGTCTCAGAGAATGAAAGGAAGATAAGTGAAGATGAAGACCAGACAGGAAGAAGTGGCCCTACAGCCTGACATTGGAAGAGTGTAAAGAAGTGATGAGGAAATAGAAACCAGTCATTAACATTTATTTCCTGAAGAATACTGAAATAGACCAACCAAATATTTATGGAGCACACATTACATATCAAGGAAAAAAGCAGCAGTGACCATGAATATCTTGGGAACAAATTGTGACAAAGCAACCTATTTTTTTTTTCTTTAGGCTGGCTAACATGCCTTGCTGGAAGGGGGGAAACTGAACAGTAAATCTGCCTTGACTTTAATTATGCTTTTGGCTCATTTCACATAATATATTCAGCAGTGAGAAAAGGGAAAATAATCTCAGTGAAACTACTACAAAGTGAGGGCAGATTCTTGGGGGGGGGGAGGGGGGAGGGGAGGAGAAGAGTTTTTTAAGGCAAAAAATGTCAATTATTTGTTGTCAAACTGGAAGGATGAAGCAAACAGGGATTTGAAGGAAGCTATCCTATTTCTTCAGTTATTCACTGTTTCATGAATGAGCTTGTAAAGAAATAGCAGTTATTTGGGTCTGTATGTAGCTCTTATGCCATTTTGGGTATGGAGATCTGCTTTTGCTCAAAAAATCTGCCTTTTTATCAGAGTATTCCATGCAATAGTACCAGATTGAGGTCTCCTTTATTATTTCTACTTCACTATTTAAAACTTTGGGCGTAGCTCCAACTTCTCTCTGGTGGTTGGATACGCAGACCATTTATTAATTTACTGTTGAGAACAAGCTGGGAGAACTGAAAGTACAATGGGGAGAAAGCTGAAATGTAGAATTCTCCTGGCATGCTGGATGTGGAACTAGAACTGCACCCCACACCACTGGGCTGGCAGGAACAGGAGGATTTCTGTCTACAAAGTGTCAAAGTGGCTAGTCCAGCAGTCTTATTAGAATCAAAGAATCATTAGTGTTGGAAAAGACCTCCAAGATCATCTGGTCCAACCATCCCTCTACCACCAATATCACCCGCTAAACCATGTCGCTAAGCTCAATGTCCAAACTCCAGGGCAGACGCGTTCTGCAGCGGAGCAGGGCATCGGGACAGGCAGGGCTATTTTCCCGGCATCGAGGCCACTCGAGGCAGCTGCGGGAGCCGCCATGGCCCGGCTGCCCTCGTGGGGGATGCTGACGAGGCGTAGGCAGAGCCAGCAGCGCACCCTCCCCGGCCATTCAAAGGCAGCCCCTAGGGAGGGCGACGACCAGGGTGGGCAAACAGGGCAGAGCGGGGAGGGCAGGGGAGAGCAGGGAGGGCAGAGCGATCCCCCCACCCCTAAGAACTCATCTGACGGTTTTCTGTCACTAGGTAGGCTGCGATGGTCCACGCTAGGCTGAGAGCTCTCTAGAAAGTCCGTAGCCACCCAGACAGACTGCCCACTCAAAAATGCGGCAGTGCAGGTCTCTGGGTGCAGGGAGTGCCAGAGCCTGCTGCTGCCATCCGAGGGAGGCAGGGACACCGTGTGCGTGAGGTGCGAGCAGGTGGACGACCTGGTCCACCTGGTGGCAGAGCTCAAGGAGGAGGTGGAGAGGTTGAGGGCCATCAGGGAGTGCGAGCGGGAGATAGACTGGTGGAGCAACTCCCTGCAAGGCCTGAAGGAGAGGCACCGGGGGGAGACCCCCTGAAAGGGGGTGGACCCCCTGCCCGGTCACTATCGGGCAGAGGGAGGGGACCCAGGAGTGGAGGAGGAATGGAGACAGGTCCCTGCTTGACGTTGCAGGAAACGTCCCCCCCTACCTGCCCCACCTTCCCAGGTGCCCTTACACAACAGGTTTGAGGCCCTGGAGCTCAAGAGAGCAGTGGATGAGGATGGGTATAAAGTTTACCCAGGAAGCCTAGGGCGAGGAATTCTGCTCCACGCCTCAAGACTGCTCCGACCGAAAAGAAAGAAGGGTGATCATGGTGGGCAACTCCCTTCTCAGAGGAACGGAGGGCACTATCTGTCGGCCTGACCCTACCCATAGGGAAGTTTGCTGCGTCCCTGGGGCCCGGGTCAGGGATGTCGCCAGAAAGCTTCCCAACCTGGTTCGCCCCCCTGATTACTACCCGCTACTGATAGTCCAGGCTGGCAGTGATAACATTGATGAGAGAAGCCTGAAGGCTATCAAACAGGACTTGAGGGGGCTGGGACGGTTAGTGGATGGAGCGGGAGTACAGGTGGTGTTTTCGTCCATCCCTACAGTGGCAGGGAGGGGTTCAGAGAGGACACGGAAAGCCCACCTGATAAACACGTGGCTCAGAGGCTGGTGCCAACACAGAAGTTTTGGGTTCTTTGACCACGGGGCGCTTTACTCAGCACCCAGCCTGATGGCCACAGACGGGTCCCAACTATCCGCAAGGGGAAAACGGATCCTGGCCCAGGAGCTGGCAGGGCTCATTGAGAGGGCTTTAAACTAGGTGAGAAGGGGGACGGGGATAAAACAAAGCTTGTTGGAGGTGTGCCAGGGGGAACAGTGGCAATGCTGGGGGAGAAGGCTAAGGCCCAGCTGAAGTGCATTTACACTAATGCACGCAGCATGGGCAACAAGCAGGAGGAGCTGGAAGCCATTGTGCAGCACGCAGGCTGTGACTTGGTTGCCATCACGGAAACGTGGTGGGACCACTCTCATGACTGGAGTGCTGCAATGTCTGGCTATAGTCTCTTCAGAAGGGGCAGGCAGCACGGAAGGGGTGGTGGAGTGGCTCTCTATATTAGAGAGTGTTTTGATGTCGTCGAACTTGAGGCTGGGAATGACAAGGTTGAGTCGCTATGGGTTAGGATCAGCGGAAAGGCCAACAAGGCAAGCATCCTCATGGGGGTCTCTTATAGGCTGCAAAACCAGGATGAGGGGACAGATGAGGAGTTCTACAGGCAGCTGGCAGAAGTTGCAAAGTTGTCAAATTGTTCTTGTGGAGGACTTTAACTTCCCAGACGTATCCTGGAAGCACAACACAGCCCAGAGGAAGCAGTCCAGAAGGTTTCTGGAGAGTGTGGAAGATAACTTCCTGACGCAGCTGGTTGGCAAGCCTACCAGGGGAGGTGCCCCGATAGACCTTCTGTTCACAGAGAAGGACTGGTGGAAGATGTGGTGGTCGGGGGATGTCTTGGGCAGAGTGACCACAAAATGGTAGAGTTCTCTATTCTTGCGAAGTCAGGAGGGGGACCAGTAAAACTGCTGTCTTAGACTTCCAGAAGGCAGACTTTGGTCTGTTCAGGACACTGGTTGGCAGAGTTCCTTGGGAGGCGGTACTGAAAGACAGAGGAGCCCAGGAGGGCTGGGCGCTCTTCAAGAAAGAAATCTTAATGGCTCAGGAGCGGTCTGTCCCCACGTGCCCAAAGACGAGCTGACGTGCAAGAAGACCATCCTGGCTGAGCAGAGAGCTGTGGCTCGAGCTTAGGAGAAAAAAGAGGGTTTATAATCTTTGGAAGAGGGCAGGCCACTCAGGGGGACTATAAGGATGTTGCGAGGCAGCGCAGGGACAAAATTAGAAAGGCCAAAGCTCATCTGGAGCTCAATCTGGCTACTGCTGTTAAAGACAACAGAAAATGTTTTTATAAATACATCAACACAAAAAGGAGGACTAAGGAGAATCTCCACCCTTTAGTGGATGTGGGGGGAAACTTAGTTACCAGAGATGAGGAAAAAGGTAAGGTGCTTAACACCTTCTTTGCCTCAGTCTATAGCAGCAAAACCAGTTGTTCTCTGGATGCCCAGTACCCTGAGCTGGTGGAAGGGGATGGGGAGCAGAATGTGGCCCTCACAGTCCACGAGGAAATGGCTGGTGACCTGCTACAGCATTTGGATGTACGCAAGTCGATGGGGCCGGATGGGATTCACCCGAGGGTACTGAAGAAACTGGCGGAGGAGCTGGCTAAGCCGCTTTCCATCATTTATCGGCAGTCCTGGCTATCGGGGGAGGTCCCACTTGACTGGCGGCTAGCAAACATGACGCCCATCTACAAGAAGGGCCGGAGGGTAGACCTGGGGAACTACAGGCCTGTTAGTTTGACCTCAGTGCCAGGGAAGCTCATGGAGCAGATTATCTTGGGTGTCATCATGCGGCAGTTGCAGGGCAAGCAGGCGATTAGGCCCAGTCAGCATGGGTTTATGAAAGGCAGGTCCTGCTTGACGAACCTGATCTCCTACTATGACAAGGTGACACACTTAGTGGATGAGGGAAAGGCTGTGGACGTGGTCTACCTTGACTTCAGTAAGGCATTTGACACCATCCCCCACAGCATTCTCCTCAGGAAACTGGCTGCTCTTGGCTTGGACTGGCGTACACTTTGTTGGGTTAAGAGCTGGCTGGATGGCAGGGCCCAGAGAGTTGTGGTGAATGGAGTCAAATCCAGTGGGAGGCCGGTCACTAGTGGAGTCCCCCAGGGCTCAGTGCTGGGACCCATCCTCTTTAACATCTTCATCGATGATCTGGATGAGGGGATCGAGTGCACCCTCAGCAAGTTTGCAGATGACACAAAGTTAGGTGCGTGTGTTGATCTGCTCGAGGGTAGGAAGGCTCTGCAGGAGGATCTGGATAGGCTGGACCGATGGGCCGAGGCCAACGGTATGAAGTTCAACAAGGCCAAGTGCCGGGTCCTGCACCTGGGGCACAACAACCCCAAACAGAGCTACAGGCTGGGAGAGGAGTGGTTAGAAAGCTGCCTGGCAGAGAAGGACCTGGGAGGATTGGTTGACAGTCAGCTGAATATGAGCCAGCAGTGTGCTCAGGTGGCCAAGAAGGCCAGCAGCATCCTGGCTTGCATAAGAAACAGCGTGGCCAGCAGGTCCAGGGAAGTGATTGTCCCCCTGTACTCGGCTCTGGTGAGGCTGCACCTCGAGTACTGTGTTCAGTTTTGGGCCCCTCGCTTCAAGAAGGACATGGAGGTGCTCAAGTGAGTCCAGAGAAGGGCAGCAATTTGGTGAGGGGCCTGGAGAACAAGGCTCATAAGGAGCGGCTGAGGGAGCTGGGACTGTTTAGCCTGGAGAAGAGGAGGCTCAGGGGCAACCTTATTGCACTCTACAGGTCCCTGAAAGGAGGCTGTAGCGAGGTGGGGGTTGGTCTGTTCTCCCACGTGCCTGGTGACAGGACGAGGGGGAATGGGCTAAAGTTGCTCCAGGGGAGGTTTAGGTTGGATGTTAGGAAGAACTTATTTCCTGAACGGGTTGTGAGGCACTGGAATAGGCTGCCCAGGGAAGGGGTTGAGTCACCATCCCTGGAGGTCTTTACAAGACGTTTAGATGTAGAGCTCAGGGATATGGTTTGGTGGAGGGCTTGTTAGTGTTAGGTCAGAGGTTGGACTGAGTAATCTTGGAGGTCTCTTCCAACCTAGATGATTCTGTGATTCTGTAACTTTTCTTGAACACCCCCAGGGATGGTGACTCCACCACTTCCCTGTGTGACTCATTCTAACACCTGACTACTCTTTCTGAGAAAAAATGTCTTCTAATTTCCAGCCTAAGCCACCCCTGGTGAGGGGAGTTTTAATCCACAGATTTTATTTTTTTTTTTCTAAACAGAAATAGGGTAGGTAGTATATCTGCAAGAATACTTTGGGAAATACCAAAGATGACAAGAAATACCAGAGTTGGGAAGCAAACATTAGTCAGCAATATCATGGACTTCAAAAATAAATGTGAAAACAAAATCCGAAGTGAACACCATACCAGAAGGAATGACTATGAGTTTTGCACCCAGAGCACATGGAGTAACCCACTCTTTTCAGCCCCAAAAGTGCAATTTGGGGCACCTTCTGTAAGGAATCATGAAGACCTACTAGTAAAAGGAGAGCATAAAAATAACCATAAACTGTGAGGGTTCCTTTCAAGTACACAATCTTTTTGAGAGATATGGAGGTGTAATCCAGGAGAATTAGAACAGATTAACTTAATATCCTTCTGGGATGATTTGGATAAGCTGCTGTCTTTTAGTGTGGCAGGTGGACTACAAAATCTCTTGAGGTTCCTTCCATTCCTACTTCTTGTGTTTCTATCTAAACTTTCACATTAAACATATATTTTGTATCACTGTCCTGCACATTTCATTTCTTGTAAATGTATTTTGATATTCCTCATGTGTGCATAGAACAACGTCTTTTGTCTAGTGATGTAATGATATTTACTAACCAATAATGTGAGGTTTGAACTCATTGGTATTATTTTATTAATAATAAATACTGGGATCTTGGCAAAGACCTACCGTCATTCTTGGCCTTCCTGTATTTTCATCAAAAAATTGTAGTGCAGACTACATTTCTCAGGTATTAAAAATAAAGGTATATTTGTTTTTCTTGAACATCCTGGTTTGAAGCCAGGTGTTGGGTCCTACAAGGCTCAGGTCTTAGGATCACGCTGACTGTGAGCAGAAGTGTTCTTGCTGTGCACCTCCTTGGAGCTTGGATGCACACAGAGGATGCTACCATGAAGGTCATGTCTCTCCTTCTGGCCCCTGGAGCTACAAGGACCCCTGGAAGCTCAAATGGTAAGGCAGAGATGGGCGGCAGCCATGTGTGACCAGAGGCTGCTATTTAAATCAGCACATTTTATAGAAAGAAGGCTCTTCTCTAAGCTTGTCCTCCAACTACATTCTTTTGGCTCATAAAAGAAATTAGCTCTCTTCTGAAATAAAAGGCAGGGTCAGCAAGCTAACATCTGATAAAACATATTTTTCAGAAAATGCGTCATTAATGGTTGTTGTTTGCTGGAGGTAAAAATGGCCTGGCATTAAAGTGATTAGCTTTTCAAAAAATAAGTGACCATTTTATAATACTTAATACTTTGCTCCCAACAGCAAAACTGTGTCCTTCTGATGAATGAAGATGAAATAATTACTGATGTGGAAGCTATCTTTTTCTAATGGGTGAGTCACCTTGATCTGACGACTGTCAGTGTCAGGGGCACTGCGGAGGTCAGCAATAAATTTCTGTGGGGACCTGTAAGGGTTTAGTTCCCAGAACCTGGGGTAATTATGGGATAAGTTGTATAATAAAACCCAACATCATGCTGACCATTTGGAAATGGATCATCCTCCAGCTGTATACTGCACCTGGAAGGAGAGGCAAAAACATTTAAGCATTCAATTTGAAACATGGTCAAAAGCAGGTTTTCTGTACTCAAGGAATTTTTTCAGAAAACTGACCTCACTATCTTAGACGTGATCTCACTATCTAATGTTTCTTCTATTTTCTCATCAGATTGGTTTGTTTCAGTACTGCTTGTTTCTTGATGGCTGTAATGCCTAGCAGGGAAAGTTTCCCCTGGTTCTGTCAACCAGCATTGGCAGCATGCAGCCTGGATGCCACAGCCAATTATGCTGAGTGCTCAGGTTATTGCATATGACCCAAATCTCAGTATTCCATATGCAAAACAATTGGGCTTCATTGCTCCAGGAGGAGCAATACGGTGTGTAACTGCCATGTTCACTTTGGGTCACAGAACAATCTTGAAGGGCAAAATGCATCAATTCCAGCCCAGTGAAAGTCTCAGTTTTCAGAACAGGAATGTGTTTAGAAAAAAACCTGGGAACAATGCGAATATGCTCTGTTTCTGAGACTTTTTTCTCTTGCACCATGTGCCATCTCGTATTTCCATGGAGGTTTTCCATTGTCCTGGGATGCTGAGAGTCCAACACAGCTGTGCTCAGCTTCTGATTTCTAGAGTGGCTCTTCCCCTGGCTTACCCTGGGGACTGACTTACCCAGTGGCAGCTGAATGCACCTTCAGCAGGCCCTAAAACTCACCAGTTTGAGAAAACAGCTGAAAACAAGAACAAACACGGCCATGTTAGGTAGATCCACCAACATCTATGAACTGTACTTGGGATGAAACAGCCAGCTTGTGAGGCTTCTGCACCACAGGCTGGCAGCTGCTGTACTCTCATTTTCCTGGCAACAAATTATACTAGAAATAATAACAGAAAACAAGATTTTGGGAAAAACTCACTTGTTCAGGGTCAAATACCTCAAGCTTCTAAAAGATGGCCATCTAGTTGCATATAGTTAACTTCCCTATCCAGTGGAGGGTCAGGTACTGTCAGGAGCTTACCAGGTTGATGCTATGCATCATAAGATGGGACAAAAACAACCCCTTTGAGATGCCTATTTCTCCCCCATAACTATGAAGGGAGACAGCTAGCCCCAATGCCAGAAAAGTGATGTGCATGATGCTGTGTCTTTAACAGAGAGACGTCATATATGCAGAAGAATCCATATGAAGATGTTAATACCCTTCCTGCTTTGGTCAGAAGAAAATAGTTTAATTTGAAAAAGTTCCTAAATATGATGGCCATGTAAAAAAGAGCAGATCTGCACCAACACACTCGCATCCTGAATCACACCATCTCTTCTGCGAGATGGCTGCCACAAGGACATGACCCAGTGCTGCACCTGCTGGACATGCTTCAGATGTTCAGTGGGGTGCCCAGCAGAGACCCCGTCCTGGCCACTGGCACCCCATTTTCAAAGCCACTTCGTCTACCTCTGCTCCATCAGCTTGAAGATGGGTCTGTCACCGGTGTTTGCGTGTTCATGCCCACGCAGATCCAGACTAGACTGTCCGAGGAGCCTGGAAATCACCTCAGCTCACCTGAGACCCTTGGAGTCCAGAGGCTGAGCTACTGCCTGGGCATCACCACCTCTGTGGGTCTCCACTGGATCCCCACCAGATTCAGCACAGGCACCAGGTACTCCTCGCACCACCCCTAGGTACACGCCAGCACGCAGGACAGGCAGCGCAGGATACGCGTGCATGGAGGGTCTGTAGCTGCAGCTCAGTGCAGGCACAGCTGAACAACCTTACAGCTGGCATTTGGCACTTTGTGGTGGCACGCGGCTCATTGCAGGCAGAGGGTGTCTCCCGAGATGCTGGGAGCTCGCGGGCAGCTGGCGCCTGTGAGCGGTGCTGTGTCAGGGCTGGACGTGCGGCGGTGCACAAGCTGTCTGGTGCTTCCCGAGTCAGGGGTGTCTGTGCAGAAGTTGCTTTCAGGCAGAACAACGTGAAGCAAGTATGGGATGGCTCAGGGGAAAAGAAATATTGTTGTTTTTTCATCTAGTCTCAGTCATAAAGTTCCCTCGTTCTCTGTGCAACGGGCAAGTTGTTTTCTCCGTGCAGGTCATCACAAACCAGGCTTAGCCCAAACACACCGCTCGCTCACATCGTGCTACTCCGGAACGGCAGCAGCCCCTTAATTTCGTTTTGTGTTTATGCCCATGCTGTTGAGATCAGGATGGCAGCTCACCTACGCTGCTGAGTCCAAGGCCAGCCCTACCAGCAGGGATTTCTCCAGGTGTGTTTGCTTCCTGCCTGCCTCCAGAACAGTCGCAGATTCCAGGGCAGAGGCCCGAAAGCAGCAGGGATGGGTAACCACTGGAAGAAGCTGGTGGAAACATGAGGAACGTGCTGCATTCTCCAGCTTTTGGGATGCATAGAATTTGACTGAATGACTTCTTGGAAGGTGCTTTGGAGAAAAGCAAGCTGCTGGGTTCAATACAGGCCATGTTAGCTGTCAGAGAGCATATGAGTGAATGATCAGCCTAGAAAGGATTCTAGCATACACAAAATGTCATTTCTGCCAGTTTCCCTGTATGACTGTAAGCCAGAGTTCACTGAAGCACAATACTGAAGGAGCTCTGCATGAGGGCAGAGATCATACAGCTGGCTTTGAGCAGCGAAGGGAATGCTCAAGGAAATATTTCAGGAATAGTATATTAAGACTTCTCAGAACATTCTCCCATATCTGACTGGTTTTCATCCCAGCTGTCAGTGCAGGTGGAAGCTGCATGCACAACCTGGAAAGAGGCACGTGAGCGCTGTGCCACACTGATGGTGGGGACGACATACACGGTGGTGCTGGGACAGAAGGCACTGAGGTGGCGGCCCTCTCGCTGTGACACTCAGCTCCCCTTGCACAGCCTTCAGCCCAGAGCTCGTGCCCCAGCTGCTGCTGTGGGGCTGCTGCCAGCGGATCCTGCCATTGGCTCCGGTGTGCAGCTGGTGTGTGGCTGCAGTCAGCCCCTTTGGTCCCCTCTCCTCGGTTTCCACCCTCCCCTTTGCCAACACTTACTGCTTCCCCTCAGTCTGTTTTGCATTGTCCCATAGGACCCCCAGATGTCCCAAATCTTTATGTCCACCATTTTATTTCTCTTACTAGCTACAAAGGCCAGGCTGACCCTCTCCAAAGTTGTGCTTGGAGTTTAACCATCAGTTAGCAACTGAAGAGTTTGCCTTTGCTCATCCCCATTACCTGTCAGGTTTTTTTCTGTCTTTGGTTTTGGTTTTGGTTTTGGTTTCTCCTTTCCCTGTTACTTCCTATCCCCTCTGAGCTGAAAAGGTCTTGATCTGACAGCCTTCAGCTGCAGATGCTGTCACCTTCCACATATTCTTATGGGCACTGGAGGGACTTTGGAAAGAGCCAACAAAACTGAACAAAGGTAAGGTTAAAATAATCAAAATAAATGCACAATTAATAAATAAACCAAGGCCAAGGTAAAAATAACCATGCAAGGAAGAATGGTGCAAGAGAGGGCTCTCCAGTCTGGAAGGGAGGTGACTGGAGGCTTGGGGAATGGCTCTGTAGGATCAGGAGTGTCTTGAAGAGGACATTTGGGTCTAATTGTTTGCTGTCTCTTTCAATACAAGAGCTAAGAAGCATTAAATAAAATAGCAGGTGGCAAATTTAAAACCAATTACAGGAGGTGTTTTTCACTCAACAGGATTAAGCTTTGGAACATTTTGTCAGAGTGAACTGCAAACTCCAGAACTCTGCAGGGGCTCAACCGAGCAATAAGACAAAAAAATCCATTAAGTGATACTCAACACAAAATAGTGCTCCCAGTTCAGGATGTGCCAAAGCCTCAGACTGATGGGGGTTCGCAGAGCAATGCTTCCCCCCCCCCCCCCCCCCCCCCCCCCCCCCCCCGGGCGGGTGGGGGGGGGGGCCCCCACCCCCCCCCCCCTCCGCACCCCCTGCACCGCCGAGCTCCCCGAAGGAGCGCTGAGCTCCCCCAGGTCTTGTTCACCCCCTGATTTTGCAGACAACTGGCCTTCCACCCCAGCCAAGGACAGCAAGAGCCTGGAGCTTACAGGGGGTCCAGCCCCATGGAGGACCACCAAGCATGTGACAAGGAGACAGGACACCAGGCTGGGGGATCCATGGAGCTCGAAATGTGGGCGGCCTGGGGTGGGCGAAGCAGGCTCCCAGCCGCTGCCTCCTCCCAGCTCACAGGGAGGTGCTGGTCTGTGGTGGCCCCAGTGAGAAAGGTGCTCAGACCCTGTGAAGTGTCATTTGGAATGCTATTTATCAGGGCCATGGCAGTAAGGAGATGACCCTACTGATGATCTCACATCCCTTCGGGTGCTGGGAATCCTGAGTGGAGCAGCATCAAGTGCCCATCTGGTCAACCCGCAGCACACCATGTAGATCCCTTCTGAGGAAGGGTTACCCCATTTTGAACTTCAGAGTTATTACAGGAAACTACATGCCCAAAACCAGAGCTTCAGCAAGGGCCCTTGATGCAGCAGAAAGAAAATGGGAGGAAGGGACTGTGGAGCCCCAGAACACACGGAAGCAAAGAGGAGTCACATAAAGCATTTGTGTGCACCAGTACCATGCTTTCAGCTGGTGCACAGCTGGCTTGCAGGTGAATGGAGCAGATAAACACATTGGTCTCAGCTGGCCACAGCACATTAATGAGCTTTAATGCCATGGAAATCTAGGAGCTGGTGGGACTGGTCCTGGCTCTGCCCACCCCAGATTGCCCACCCCACTCCCACACAATGGTTGTAGCAGGTCCTGGATCTGCTGCTTGGCATCACCCAGCAGACAGCAGCAATCTTTTCTTACATGCACAGGCGAAGCCAGGGCTCGGGGGCTTATTTACACCCAACACTGCCTTGGGTTGCAAGAAAGCAACCCATAGAAGGAGGTTTCTGATGAGAGTCTGCACAGCTCCCTGCACAGGGGGCACTTGATCCCTAATCCTTGTGGACACTGCTGCCAGGCTGAATTTGGTTCAACTAGAACCGAAGGCCGGTTTGGCTCTGATTCCCTATTGTTTCTGTCTGTTCCCCCAAGTACTTTCATTTGAGGTCCCTGGGGGCAGTTCAGAGACCTCATAAGCAGCTCTTTGTAGGCTGAGCCTGGCTCAGGCTTCCTCGCTGCTGTCAAAACCGAGCCTTGGCAGCAGACCTGGGTGAGTTCCTGAAATATGAAGGGCAGGAGCATGGCCACGAGGATTCACATCTACTCAAATGGCACTTAGAGAGCCTGGCTGTGATGCTCAGAGGTGTGGCTGCATGGTACTCAAGGGCAAGGTAAGGAAATAGTGTTTAATCTCTTCTCTTTGTTCTAATTAATGTTAATTCATGTGGGGTTTTCCTGTAGTTACAGAAGAGTTGGAAAATATTAGATCAGAAAGGTTCGCTGCGGTGCTTTATCCTGTCAGACTGCATCGCCTCGCAGAAGAATTTCATACCAAATTTACTCATCAAGCCCATCATGTGGGCTTCAGATTAAGCATGCATCTCAGAAGAATTTCTGTTCCTAGCTTTACAATTCCAAAAGATTCATCAATGTCAGTTTTTATTTTCAGATTTTGCTAACTAGCATTATCTCATTTCAGTCCAATTTCCGTGTAACTTCAGTTTCCAGTTACCAGGTCACGCTGTGCTTGTGGGTTATATTGAAGCGTCATCTCTGTCGACCACGCACAGACTGGTGGACAATTTTTAGATTAATTCAGCTTTTATTTTACCCATCACACACTCTAAACTAAATGATCCCTTCAGTGAAAGATTTGTTTCACCAGAGAATAAGAAAAAAAAAAAATTTTTTTTTTTTTTTTTTATATATATATATATATCTGTGCAAGGTTTGTTCCGTGTCAGTGCTATTCCTGAAGTTTCAGGGCCTCCAAGTCCCTAGGAAGATCTCTCATTTGCAGCAGTGAGTTTTTACACAGAGGTTCAAGGGTTTCTGTTCAGAAGACATTCAGCAGCAAACATTGCATCTCTGGTTCCCTGTCTCGCACACAAGCACCAGCTGCCCTGTCCGGGCTATTCCCATGTTCATAATCTGGGGCACTCTGCACTGGCACAAGATTTATTCCTGCTCATCTCTTTCTCTGAAAGCTTCTTTTCTGGGCTGATAACCTCAGGTAAAATTTGTATTGAATTTATATTTTAAATTTTCTCAAGTCATTATTCATTCCTTATTTATTAGATGAACAATTACAAGTTTTGTTAGATAACGAGTCATATTTCCAGTGGGGGGGGGAAATCAAACATCCTCAGTACTGTAATTCACCTCCCAAGACAAAATCTGAATTACAGCAGGTAGGAAAGTCTAGCTCACTGCTGGATGGCCAGGTGTGATTTATTCAATATTTATGACTTTAAATCAGCCATAGTTAAAAATAATAATAATAATAAAAATAATGTTAGGAACTTCCAACATACTGAGATGGGTGATAAATTTCTAAATTGTTTGATGCTTTGTTGTAAATTTATCTCTCTTTTATTGATATTTTATTCCATAGCCACAAAAGAAAAGGCAAAAATAATCAGCAGTACATTATTAACCACTGCTATGAATGTGGGTAATTTATTTAATTACATCATTTAATGTATAGCTACAGGTATGTTTGTTTTCTGGCCAGTGGGCAGTACACCCTGAGCCAGGAGGTCTAGTGGTTGGTGGTGGGGAGGTTGGCATTAGATGGCCTTTAAGGTCCCTTCCAAACCAAACCATTCTATTATTCTACGATACCCATATTTTTGAGGGTTTCTTATTTCAATGCAGATGCTCCCAGATCCATCATGTGGTCATCCAACAGCTCCAACACCTGCCATTCTGCATTTATCCTGACGGACATCCCACTTCTGGAGGCTGACCATGTCTGTCTCTCCATTCCCCTCACTTGTCTTTACATTGCATCCCTTGTGGGGAACTGCACAATCCTCTGTCATCATGGTTGAATCCATCAGCTATGTAACTTTAAAATATAGTCCATGATCTTTTATTCTGTGATTTACCATATAATTCTCTGTACTCCATGGTGTGTTGTATTTCCACTGTAAGCTGAAGAAGCTCATGCTCTAAAAAAACATAAATATGATTATGTGTTTTTTTTCTCTTACTAACTTTCTCTAACTTACTCAAGTGTTTCTAATGAGTACTCTAATCAAGAACTAAACCCCAGTCTAGGAAATAATTCAACATCTGGTTAAACCTAAGTACCAGATATGGAGCCTTTGGGAACCAAGCAAAGCACAAGTCTTAAATGCTTCTCTACCCTACCTAATTGTGGGTGACAGCAGCAGTCTTGGATGAATATTTGCCCACTCTTCTTTCATGGATGCTCAAGTCTAGCTTGGGGTGTATAGTCTTACCTGCCAAGCAACTCCTAGGTAACATCATCAGAAATACCATATAAGGCTAGGATGACTTACATAACATATCAGAAACATCAAATTTGGATAGCGATGTAGCAGAACTGAAGCCAATAGAGAAAAAAGTAATTAGAGGCAGGTTGTTCATTTGAGAGAGGACTGGAGTGGAGAAAGATAGAGTCAAAGGTCATGACAAGTAGGGTCAAAAATAGTGAAAGAGATAAAAAACACATGCAAATGATGTGTCTGGAGCTGTCCAGGGTAACTGGACAACTCTGCACTTGATCCCTGTATCTAGAGAAGAACCAGAAAACAAAAAAACGTTCCACAAGAGTCACAGCTGTTCCTGTGCTCAGGCAGCCTTGGGGAGACAGGCAGCTTTCCCCAGCTAATGGAGAAAAGCCTGGTGAATGGCTCAGGGCAGCCCGGTACCACCCCGCCAGCATCTACCCAACACTTCCTAACAGAGGGGTTGCTAAATGGCTTACTTTGATGGTACACCACAAATACTCTCAAATCACGAAGCTGCGATGACTGCTACAAAGCCATGCAGATGTGCACTCACTCTCCCCACCCTCCCTTTCCTGTCTCCACGTGTTTCATGTGCACTTCAGCAGGAAGAAATATTGTGCAGTGGACTTTGAGTAGCTGGTTCTGCAAAGAATTTCCTTCTAGTAAAATTTATAAGGTCCATGGTGTTATAAATTATTTTAATGACATATCGAATACCTTTGGTTACTTTATGCAAGGAAATAAGTCATTTGAGACATTAAGAGCATCTGAGAACTCATCAGTGGTGGTGGATACACGAGAAGTGTTGCATTGAAGCAGTTATTGATCTTGATTGTTCAGAATAAAAAGTTAAAATGGAAAACAATTTTTATGATTGAAAGCTATAATATCCTTAAGAGTAAACATGCTTCCAGTCTGATGAACAAGCACTGGGTATATGCAGCATCCTATACCCAAAGTATGCTACAGCCCAAATTTACCTTACACTTGTAACCTAATCAAGAGCTTCTTTTGGAAAGCTGTGCCTACTCGTGGGAAGTGGGATGACGGTGCCATGGGTCCCTGAAGCAGACAGATTCCCTGCAGGTCTGTGGCAGTATGATGGGTCATATTTGTGAGGTGCCAGATGAGGGGTTGACTCCACACATATTTTGTTGAGAACTGTTTTCCTTTATTTTTTCTTCCCCAATATGTTAAATGTGCCTGCGCAAACAAGTTTATACACTCCAGTTAAGTGGCTCAAATCTTAATGTCTTCTTAGATCAAGATTCTCAGGCCCCTGTCCCATGGAGCTTTTAAAATTTCCAATGACTTTTGTTCTGCCCTCCATGAGGAAGAATTTTTCCTTGATTGTCCAAGTGAATTTTCCCCTATTTCAACTTTCATCCACGACTTCTTGTGTTTTCATCTCTGATGAGTCTGACTCCATTTTTTCTGTAATCTCTTCCAAGTATTAGAAGACTTAATTAGAAACCTCTTTTGACTTCTTCTGGCTACACAAACCCAGTTGTTTCAGCCTTTCTTTGTCATGAGCTCCAGCCACCTGACCATCTTAGTAGTCTCACCTGGATTTGCTCCGGTTCAGCAATGTTACTTTTGCTTTTATGGAAGGATCCAAAACTGGCCAAAGTACTCCAGATGCAGTCACCCACATGCTGATTAAAGGGAAAAATCTCTTTCCTTGACCTGGTGGTTGCACTACTAGGAATGCTGCCCAATATGCAGCTGGTCTTCATTGCTGCAAGGGCATGCTGAGGGCTCACGTCCCACCTGCTTGCTGTCCACCAGACCCTTTATGAAAAATTGCTGTCCAGCCATTCAGTCCCAGACAGTACCGATGTAAGGGCTGTTCTGTCCCAGGTGTGGGAATCTGCGTTTTTGTTGAACCTCAACCATTCTGTGATTCTGTAACCTCATGGAATGTAGCCAAGCACTTCCAGGTGAGCTTTCTCACTGTTTTGACAGCGACCAACCCTGCAAAGTGGTAAGAGCTCAACCCTGATTCAGTGGCTAATGAATGCCCCCACCAGAGGTTGGTGAGTGCCTAAGCACGTCAGAGAGCCCGTCTGCCCAGCTCGTGTCTCTTTCTGCACTTCACATGTTCAGGTAATGAACTCTGAACTGCAGCAGTACCAAATCCTGCAAGGCTCAGTGTGTCCCAGGGAGGGGAGATGCTGAGACGGGCTGTGACTCCAGCAGCTCCTCTCTAAGGAGTGTTATTTCAGGCACACAGACAAGCATATATGCCTTAGTCATGATGACTCACACCTGATACAGAAACAGAAGTGAGAAAGTCTTAATTCTGGAAGAAATGATTCATTAGCATAGGACTATTATTTATTGCTATCTTTATGTTGCCTAAGAGGAATGCAACAGGCACTATTCCAATGTGTATTTGCTCTCTTACTTGCACCTGGACAGAGGAGGTTAAATGGGTTCTATTGCCTAGCATCCATTAGGTTGAAAGGCTTGGCTTCTAAAGTCCATTAAATACCCCTGAAAATTTCTGCCTAAAATGTGAAAGCCACAGCCCTGCTAATTGTTAAGCTTCATCCTCAATGGGGAAAACTCTCAAAGAATACAAGTGATGATCCAGCAGCTTGCCGCTTCATCCTCGTTGAAGCAGCACTGGTGGGATTTCTGCCACCTAGCGGAGCAGAACCACGTCCCACTGCGCAGGAGTCCCCGTTAGGACCAGGAGGTAAGGCTGTAGGCTTCCCTGAGGGTGACAAACCACAGGTCTCATTTCCCTGCCTCACCAGGGCAGAAGCTGCTCCGCACTGGGGCTATCCCTCATCCGTGTCACTGAAACCAGGAGCCTGGTCTTGTAGCCTGGAGAAGACAACTCCTTGGAAGTGGCGTGTCTTGTCCCGGGTGCCCCTTCTTTCCGCAGGGAGATGGTGTGTGGGCTCATTCCCAGGAGCGCTGCATTCCCATGCCATGCCAGGGTGCCGCCCAACCTGTACCAGTGCTACTCCTGTACACAACCCAGCACGGAGAGCTGTGCGGGCACAGCTGGCTTTGGTGCCTATGCTTTATTCCTGCATTGCCGGTGAGCCATGGAGGCTATATGGAGACAAAGTTGTATGCATCCTCCAGTCGCTGCAGTATCTACAGGGTAAGCCTATGGTACAAGGATGCTGAAAGGTTAAGATGTGCTCTGGGACCAGTCAGAGCATGGGTTTTACACGCGGAAACTTGAGCTCTCCTGGAGCCCCCATCCAACTCCAGCACCCAGGGTGTTGTTGCAAGGATGTGATATGAACACATAACAGGCATCTGAGGGCCAGGATTCCTCTCTTGCATATTGGCTGTAACAGCCAAACCACCCTTGAGACATGGAGCTTAGTTTTCTGGCACTTTTAATTCCAGCTTTCAACGGGAGTTAGGAGCACTCCAACTGTGAGATGGTTTTGCTTTGTTTCTAAAGCTTATAATCAGGACAATGTGTTTTTGGGGGGTTTAACCTCTCATCAGGAATAATTTTTCCAAGGCCAAACTGAAGGGGGTGCCTTGCCATCATTCCTCGGGAGGAGTTTCTTTGAATCTACCTCTCCTCCCCCCTTCTCAGGTCCTTAGTGTCTGCCAGGTGAACTGGCCTGGGGAAATGTAATGCAGCCTGGAAGAGCCACCTGGCCTCTGTAGTCCCCCAGGCAGAGAAAACAGGGTGATGTGTAGATGGGGCACTGACTGCCCAGTACAAGACTTTCTCTCCCAAGCCATTACAAGTAAGGTCACACTCATAAAACCATAGAATCATAGAATATCCTGAGTTGGAAGGGACTCACAAGGATCATCAAGTCCAACTCCTGGCACCGCGCAGGTCTACCCAATAGTTTAGACCTTGTGACTTAGTGCACAGTCCAAACGTTTCTTAAATTCATACAGGCTTGGTGCAGTGACTACTTCACTGGGGAGCCTGTTCCAGTGCGCAACCACCCTCTCAGTAAAAAATCTCCTCCTGATATCTAGTCTAAACTTCCCCTGCCTCAGCTTCACCCCATTCCTGCAGGTCCTATCACTGGTGTTTATGGAGAATAGGTCACCCGCCTCTCCACACCCTGTCGTGAGGAAGTTGTAGACCGCGATGAGGTCCCCCTCAGCCTCCTCTTCTCCAGGCTGAACAGGCCCAGCGACCTCAGCCGCTCTTCATACGTCATCCCCTCCAGGCCCTTCACCATCTTTGTCGCCCTCCTCTGGACACTCTCCAACAGTTGAATGTCCTTTTTGTACTGTGGTGCCCAGAACTGCACACAGTACTCAAGGTGAGGCCGCACCAGCACATAGTAGAGCGGGACGATCACTTCACTTGCCCTACTAGTGATGCCATGCTTGATGCGGGGCTGCTCTCCAGTGTCTCGTCCCCCAGTCTGTACGTATAGCCAGGGTTGCCCCATCCCAGGTGCAGGACCCGGCACTTGCTTTTGTTAAACTTCATGTGGTTGGTGATTGCCCAGCTCTCCAACCTGTCCAGATCTCTCTGCAAGGCCTTTCCACCCTTGTCCAAGTCTACAACTCCTCCAAGTTTGGTGTCATCAGCAAATTTGCTCAAAACACCTTCTGTAAATGATCCAAATCATTTATAAAAACATTGAAGAGGACTGGCCTAAAATAGAGCTTTGAGGGACCCCACTAGTGACCATCCTCCAGCCTGATGTGGCCCCATTTACCACAACACTTTGAGCCCTGCCCGTCAGCCAATTGCTCACCCATCAGATGATGTTTTTGTCTAGTTGTATGCTGGACATTTTGTCCAGTAGGATCCTACAGGAAACCGTGTCAAAAGCCTTGCTGAAGTCCAAGAAGATCACATCAGCAAAAAGACATCCACTGTCTTTCCCCTTCCCTGCTCACAACAGCTATGCTGCTGGGCTGTTTTCAGGGCCACCAGACTCTATCAGGATGAGGAAGGTACAAGACAACTATTGATTGTTCCTGAATTTTTTTTTTCAGGCTGAATGACTGATGGACCAGAGGACAATGAGCAATGATAGTAAGTGGGTCCTTCCCAGGCTGTAGTAGGTTGCCTGGGAGCAGGGAATGTTAATGTCCCTGCTGTCCTGAGAGAAAGGAGCTGCTCAGGCAGCACCATGGCTCCGAAGCCCACAGGGTGCCAGGCAGGGGCCAGGCCAGGCTCTGCAGGAGAGGGGAAGGGACGTGGGTGTGCAGGTGGGAGGGCAGGAGGGAGCAGAGGTCCGGGGTCCTGTTGTGTAGGGGCAGCAGGAAGCTGTGTGAGTCACAGGCTCGTGTCCTAATTGGGGGATAGGCGGTGACTCTGCTCCTGCTTGGTCATTCAGAAGGTGCAAGTACTCTGCCTGGGGAGATGGGGCTGATGCTGCAGCTGCTGACGGAGCTGTGAGCTCACTGGGGCGTCAGAGCAGTGAGGAGCGTGTCCCAGTCTGCTCGGCAGTGTTCACATCACGCGCACACATGCGATTTCCTCACCATCCCTGCTGAAACCTGGGGCATGCCCCATCCCCAGTGTATGTGTGGCTGAAGTTCCCACAGGCACAAAAGACTGCTGCCACTGCATTCCTGGGGAGCCAGGCTCTCAGCCCATGCCTCTGAGAGTAAAGGTATTTTCCTTCATTTTGCATAAAACTAGAGCACACACTGACTCCAAGAGTTAATGACTGCTGTGTTTCTTTACCAGTGACAGCGTGGAGGCTGTCCTCCTCTGGAGTCGCCTCTTCTGCCCCCTCTCCACCATTTCCAGTTCCACTGCGGAGAACTGCACCTTTCTGCATCATAAAACCAACACCTCCGTCATCCTCTGTGATCCTTCTTTCCCTCAACAGCCTTGGAGTCTCACGCTCCACACTGCCTACAGGGCTCAGCACCTTCAGTTTGACTCCTGAGAAGTCAGCTTCAGCTGAAGTCAGCCCGCCTGGGGCATCATTTCTCCGTGGTTTGGCAGCGGATCTCTAAGTGGGCTTCCAGTAAACCCCAGTGCCTGACCGGCCTGAAAATATCTCTTGGTCTGTAGACTCAGCCATTAGACAACAGCATTATCCACGTTTCTTTCTATATTGCAGGGATCATTTGTTTTTA
This sequence comes from Oxyura jamaicensis, assembly GCF_011077185.1. Classification (NCBI taxonomy): domain Eukaryota; kingdom Metazoa; phylum Chordata; class Aves; order Anseriformes; family Anatidae; genus Oxyura; species Oxyura jamaicensis. The sequence continues at coordinate 204,320,736 of NC_048893.1, forward strand.
ATGTGCATTTTACCCCTACTTTATACTCTTGAATTCTGGCAGATGTGAAATACTACAGCTGCCTTGTACATGAAATCAATGTAAACACAATGAGAATATGACGAGAGAAGATGAAGGTTAGTACATTATTAAACAATATTTCCTGCGTGATATTTGGAGGCAAAACCTATTTGTTTATTTATTTTTATTACATTACCTGAGAGGCTGCACTTAAAAATTCAGAGTGGCGTACTACCCATGAAATTGGTATCTGTTACACACTATTTTCTCCTGCTCAGTGGAATGAATTTCTCATTTTGTTGCCCAAGTTGTTGGCTCACACGATTCTGTGATGCCAACTTTTATGTCTTACCTTTACATAGTTTAAAAAGAGAAAAGAAGAAAAAGTTAAAAGTATTGTTATGTTGTTTGTTAGGTAGTAGATCTGAAAGAAAATTTGGCTTTTCATTTCACGGTTCAGAATTTAATCACTTGTCAAAATATAAGTTAAAATATTTTAAACCAATTCTGTTTTAGATTTCTTCTTCTGACAACAAGCAGCCTGAAAACAGAGTTTAAAGTAACCCAAAATATTTGATTTCACTTGCAATGATAAGAAACTGCAGCATCATACATAACGTAGACAGAAGAACATAATCTCCTACAAAGGCAGGTGATTTCAGCCTTCTTTCCTTGATCACTCAATAGAGATGCAAAGAGGTGAACTGCGGCACAGCGCACACAAACGCTCTATGTACCCATCTTTTGTGAATGGTTTGGGGCTT
>NC_048893.1:204321599-204368154 GCF_011077185.1 Oxyura jamaicensis
AGAAAGTCAAATGTTGATGCTGCTGAGACAGCCTGCACACTGCAGGTCTGCAGGTGGCTGGCTCCTCCAAAAGCATAGGACTAGAGGTAGCTGTTGCAAATCATGAACAGTTTTTTAAATTTTTTATTTTATTATTTTTTTTTTTACTTCTGCATTAAGGCTGCTTCTGTCTCCCAGAGATACAGATTCTAACAGCTTATGGTAGCAATGACCTAAATCAGCCCTCTTGTGCAATGATGTGCTGCAGGAGCCAGGTACCAAGGAAGGCTGCTCAGCCTGGACCACTGTCTGCAGTGCCAAGCCAGCTGGCTTGCACACATGCTAACAAAATGTCATCTCCCTGGTGTCTGAGCTGCTGAACCGTGCTCTTCAGTTGGTTCAGTGCACTGGCAATCAGCTTTCCGTGGTAGGTCATAGAATCATTAAGGTTGGAATAGACCTTCAAGATCACCTGGTCCAACCGACCCCCTACCACCAATGTCACCACCAAACCATGTCCCCAAGCACCACGTCCAACCTTTCCTTGAATGCCCGCAGGGACGGTGACTCCACCACCTCCCTGGGCAAACTGTCCCAATACCTGACTGCTATTTCTGGGAAGAAATGTCTCCTCATTTCCAACCTGAACCCTGACACAACTTGAGACCATTCCCTCTAGTCCTATCACGGCTACTGCGATGCCTGTACCAAATGTACACAGACTGCTGCACCGACATTCAGGAGTGATCCCAGTGCCTCCCCACTGCTGCTCCACCGTGCTTTGCCTGCAGCTAAACAATGCGCTTCTGAGTTGTACAGTGGTGGGTGCCACTGTTCCAACTGCAGCCAAATGCAGACAGCCAAGTCCGTTACACTTTCCCTGCCAGCTCTTAGTAATTAAACAATATATGACAGTCTTGCTTGCAATTAATTTCTCCAATGGTCTCTGAGTCAAGGGCTTGGTAACTTAAGGACTAAATGGCCCTATACGTGGCATCAGGTTCTGAAAACTGCAATATTTTTTCCAATCAACTGCATGCACGGAACTCCTATTCCATACGGCACATCAGGAGACAATCTGACCTTTTCAGTGTCCTTTAGCACATGGTAAACTGGACGGCCTCAAGGTTATATTTGATATTCTGCAGCTGAGATTGTGAACAGAGAGGTAAAGAAGTGGACCCAGAAGCATACACCTGAATCAAATTACTCTCTTACTTGCTTACAAAGCGGTAGGCAACTCATTGAAAAGCAGACATTTCCACCCATGGCAAGCTAAGTGATTTTGAGGCAAGCTAAGATTGCTGAGAGAAATTATATTGTGCATTCAGTCCCCCTTAGGTCAGGAAAGCTTAATTTGAAATAATTCATACATGTAACAGGCAACAACTCCCATCTGCAGGTAGGTTTGTGCACATGGACCAAAGAGACTTCCCTCTCCAGACTGAAAACAGTCAGTTGAGTCAGTACGTCTCTTGCAAGAAGCCTTTTTTTTTTTTTTTTTTTTTTTTTAATCCTTTTCAGTTTAAGCCTTGCAGCCTCTTGCATGGCACCACAGGGTCCTGAGCCCTTGTATCTTGTGTTTGCCCTTGCTCTCTCAATTCATGTTACCTTGTATGCTGACCTTTTTTCCCTGTGTTGCTAAGCCCCATCATTTATACAAATAAAATAATGGAAAATCATAAGGAAATCATCAGGATAATATCCCAAAACAACATCTGGGCTTGTCCCTGAACCAGCCTCAATCAGCTGCGGCCCCTTTGTAGGGGTAGTGAACCCCAGGAGCTAACCCAGGCATCTGATCAGTGGTGAAAGATGCTCTACTCTGGGTGCTCTGGAGGCATCAGCAGTGGTCTGCAGACCCACACGGTCTCCACCTGGTTTCTGTGAGGTGTTCTCACTTCCTGATTTCAGTGAGCCTCTCTACCCATGTACCCTGTGCCAGAGACCCCAGTCCTCCCCTCTCCACCCAGGGGCTTTGTGCTTCCTTGTGATCCAAGGCCCAGTGGCTGACTGGAGACCTGGATCTGGCCACCTATTGCAGTTAGGATGTTGTGCACAGTGAAGCACTCTGCTCCCTCCCCTCCTCTGAGTACTGGCACTACTGCAGTCTTCAGTGTTTCCAATGCTCCCATCTCCTTCCTCAGGTGTCAGCATGCACTACCTGCTGGCTTGCACCACCCTGTGTAGCCCTTTGATGAAAACACTTGAATCTTTGTGGTTTAGGTCTGGTTATCCCCTGTCCCATCACCATCAGCCAAGAGGGATTCCCACCTGGCACAACGGTGACTAAGGCTGATTTCTGCAAGAGCACCTACAAGGGGGCAGCTGTCTCTGGGGGAGGCTTGCCCAAGGCTTGCCAGAAGCGCTGCCTGGTGCAATGCGTACCCCAAGGCACGGCACAAGTGCCACATGCGGGCATGTCTGCTGCCTTCAGACAGCACCCCTGGGCTGACCCCTGGGCTTTCTGTCCTCTTCCTGTGGTTCTCAGCTTTTCCTCATAAAAGTTTAAGTTCATCCCACAGTGGCAGGTCCATTTCTGTCTGCAGAGTGCAGGTGACGTGTGCAGGGTCACGGTTCTCCCTCTCCTAGACCAAACGTCCATGGTAAGTCTTGTGGTGACCTGGGGTGGGCAAGGAGGATGCAATGGGAGCAGGCTGCCGTGAGTTGTGGTCCTTTCCAAGCTGTGCTCAAAGAAAGATGTTGGCTTCTCAGTGCAGTAGGAAGCTCCAGCAGAATGTGGTGTGGTCTGGTGGGACAGTGACACTGACAGCACCGCACCTGAGCTGCTCACCACCTCCAGCAATGCACCTTTGGGACTGGTGTAGCCTGAGTCTTTCAACTCTGAAATGAAACTAATGGAGGAAACAAAACAAACTCATACTCTTCACCTGATAAGCAATTCCATTGGCAGCATCATTTTCAGAGCAGCCTTGTGCTGACATTGCCTGACCCATGTCTGCCCTGGACGACGAGCCAGAGCAGAGGCCGGCACTGCCAGTTGAACCTGTGCAGTTCCCACAGCCCAGGCAGGCAGACTCAGATCTGACGGTGTCTGGACACAGTGTGACAGATGCAAATTGAAACACGGCTACAGTTTAGTAACTATTATAGAAAGTGATTACAAACTGGGGAGAAATAAGGCTTAATGTATGTTAGTGCTGGCTCAGGACCTGTCCAATTTAGCAGGTGTCTGAGCAGGCAAGACTGCTCACCCGTGCAACTCACTGGCATTTCTGGAGGTGTCGATAGAGTTGCAAATTAAGGCAGTGCTTGACTTCACCTGAGTTTTGACCTCTATTAATTCCAACTGCTAGGACAGTATTGATGGAAGTGGGTTTGCATTGTTTTGCTAAAGCAATGCAAAGTCCCTGGTGACGTGGGCTCAGTGGGGTCCCACTGGTGGGATCCTGCCAGGCCATGCATGTCCTTTGCTCATGTTGAAATTGCAGGGACGATTCCTCCTGAACGTTTCTGCAGAGGCTGCTTGGCCAGTGGTGCAGCTGTGTCGGTGCCGCAGGTCTACCACCTGAATTTAAAGGGTTTTATTGATCAGCAAGGTGCTGTTTATTCACTTCTGCAGCTGTCCAGTAAAATCGCTCCTTTATCACTTCTACAGAAGCCATGTTCGGGGCACCATGCACATTCCTAAAATAAACCTACTGAGAAATATTAGCCCAGATTTGACTCATGCAAGGAGATTTTTGTGCTTTGCATAACGATGAGAGACATGCAGAATTTTCAGTGCCCAGATTAGTGGTTTGACCTAATGCAAGTTAAACACTGAAAAACAAAACTGGTATCACGGCTTTTCCCAACTCATCCTGGTGGTTAGTTTGTCTGTGCTACATGGATCTGGTAGATACCATTCTCCTCAGGCTCACGGTCAACACCAACCCAAATGTCCATGCAGTGTCAAACCCCACTGCCTACAGAGCTAGTGCTAAGCAGATTTACTAAGAGCTCTACAAACAGCTTGATCTGGATACACCACACTGCTGGGACTCATGCTATGATGTCTCTGACAGGTACCATAAGGATGAAGCCAAACTGAATTGTCCAGAGCTGTCCTTGTATTGGTGTAATAGGAAACAATACCTTATGCACCACAGGTGCTGGAAAAATAAAATAATAATTAAAAAAAAAATGTTCTCAAATAAAAGAGAAGGCTTATTACACAAAAGCAATAAATGTCACGCCTTTATTAATAGGAAACCAATATTATCAGAAACTGATCATAAAAGAAGGCATTTGTAAGAGCAATGGAGGAAAACGCTCAATGTGTGATCTACAAACCTAGTGAACACTCAGGCTGCAGCTGGTGTTTGCAGACACCCTGTCTAGACCATCTGCAACAACTCTAAATCCGGGACAAGGTCTGATACCTGCCCAGCAGCTACTGGGGGCTTCAGTTCAGCTCTGGGGAGATGTAGTTCAGCTCTGTCTCTCTCCAGAACCAGCGCTCCTCCTGTACCCTCCCTAATGCAGCTCGGATACTACTGCTCACCACTTGCAATCAGCACATAGAATCATGGAATCATTAAGGTTGGAAAAGACCGCACTCGCTGACAAAGAGTCCCTCCTCAGCTTTCCAGCAGCCCCTTTAGGTATTGGAAGGCCACTGTAAGGTCTCCCTGGAGCCGTCCCTTCTCCAGGCTGAACAAGCCCAACTCCCTCACCCTGTCTTTGTAGGAAAGGTGCTCCGGCACCTTGATCATCTTGGTGTAATACGTCCATGTCTTTCTTGTGCTGGGAGCCCCAGAGCTGAACACAGTTCTGCAGGTGGTGTCTCATGAGAGCAGAGCAGAGGGGGAGAATCACCTCCCTCACTCTGCTGGCCAGGCTTCTTTTGATATGGCCAGGATACGGTTGGATCTCCGGGCTGCAAGCACAGCTCCACGCGAACCTGCAGTACTTGCATTTATTTCAGTGTTTTCCCTTTGGGAGAATTTTTCATTTCTGTGAATTTTAACAATGAAGCAATTCCCGTAATGAACTCCATTACACAGTTGTGATTAGAACAAGTTTATTATACACCTTGTCCCTTGACTCCAGAGCAGACAGCTGAGATAAGGATCTCACCATCACACTACAGCGAAAGCTGCCTGCTCCCAGCTTGTTGAGGATTCCCCACAAGTGACATTGCTGGGGTGGGCTCTCCCTTCTTTGTTCCTTCTCCCTCTGCAGCCAGTTAGAGAATCTGTCTTTTATATTTTTTCTTACATTTTCTATAAACTGTTGGGGAAAGTGTTGCGGGGTGTGCATTGTGCTCCCCATTTGTGGTTGCCAAGAGGGAGGATTTGGGTGGGCTTCAAGTCCCACTGAGGTATTCATTACTTCCTCAGAGTGACATCTCACTCTTATTCTTGCAGAAAATGCACTGAGGGGCAGAGAAACACTTTCTTTAACTTCTCTTTTACCAGTCGCATCCGCACCCCATACACGATGGGGTTCAGCAGGGGGGGGGAAGAGCACGTACAGGTTGGCCAGCAGAATGTGGACATGGTGCGGGATTTCCTGACCAAAGCGGTGAGTTAAAATAGTGAAAATAGCAGGAATATAGAAAAGAAATATAACACAAACATGCGAGACACAGGTATTGAAAGCCTTGCAGCGGGCAGTCCTGGAAGAGAGTCTGAATAATGCCTGAAGAATTAAGACGTAGGAGACAGCAATGAGCACAATATCTAGCACTACTGCTGCAAAAGGCACTGCAAGGCCATACAGAATATTGACGGAGATGTCAGCGCAGGCCAGCCGGGCGATGCCCATGTGCTCGCAGTAGGTGTGCGGGATGACGTTGTGCCCACAGTAGGGCAGCCGCTTCAGCAGGAATACACACGGGAAAATGGTGCAAAAACTTCTCAGCAAAGCCACCAGCCCTGTTTTGACAACGGCGGACTGCGTCAGCACAGCCGCATAGTGCAGGGGGTAGCAGATGGCCACAAGCCGGTCAAAGGCCATAGCCAGCAGGATCATAGACTCTGCCGAGCAACTGAAGTGCAGGAAGAACATCTGGGTCAGGCAGGCACCGAAGGAGATCTCCCCTGCGCTGAACCAGAACAGAGCCAGCATCTTGGGCACAGTCGTGGTTGAGAGCATCAGGTCAGTGACAGCCAGCATGGACAAGAAGAGGTACATGGGCTGGTGGAGGCTTTGTTCCGTCCTCACAACAAACAGCAGGGCACCATTTCCCAGCAGGGCAGCCAGATACATAGAGCAGAAGGGGATCGAGATCCAGATGTGTGACTTTTCCATGCCCGGGATGCCAGCCAAGATGAAAGTTGCTGGAGTCAAGCTGCTAAGGTTGAATGGTGGCATAAGCTGCACCTGAAAGCAAAGACAGAAAGCACTGCAGAATGGTATTGCACGTGCTCAAGCTCTTCCACCACTACCAAATGCCAGTATCACCTCTGCTGATCAGCTAACAGCCACAGCAGCAGGTATCAACCCCAACTAGAACGACCTGTGGTCTGCAACCTATTGCAGCACATACTTATACTCATGTACTCCTACTATGTGTAAGTGGCAGTGTCCAGATTTTCTCTTCAGTTGATTTTAAGATGGTATAAGTGTACTTTTCTTCCAAGTAGCCCAGACTGAATGGAAACAGAATCAAACCGTACGGCACAAATACCTGAAACCAATGGACTATCAGTCAGGAGTAGAGGGAGTAAGTCATGCAACACAAGAGGAAGGTCAAGTGCTTGCAGGGATGCACGAGATATTCTTGGGCATCAGGACCTGCAGAGGGGATAATTGGGAGTTTCAGGTACGTGGACTCACATGAGGTTAGGACAGAATTAGCTCTAGGATTGAAGTTGGCTGTCCATTCTCCATCCTCATCTCCAGACTTCTGTCTCCCGTTCCTTTTGGCTTTAGGACTGAAAAGCTTCTGGTTTGGCTCACTCTGCACCTCATTGTCAGTGCAAGTCAAGTGGCAATAATACCTAACCAGGCTCTTGGAAAGACTCTTGGGTCAGGGGAAGACCCTGAGTTGGAGTTCCCCCAGCAGCCAAGGACAGGGCTGCACCACTGCCCTGCAGAGGGGCCGAAGGAGGCTGGGTCATCCTCAGGCCCGCACAAGGTAGAGTGGGATGCCTCTCTTTTTCAGCAGCTTCTGCAATAGTCAGTCAGCTCTTAAAAATCAAGACTCAAAATAGGAATTACCCGTAGTGCAACTGAGATGAACAAGTGTTGCAAGTACTTAAAACCATACCTGTGAGGTTACTGCATACCGAAATAGTGACTCCATGTATGAGAAAGCAATTGCATTTTTAAAGATGGAGCTGGTTCCCAGCTTATGATCAGAGAGGCTCACAGTTCCATGTCCAAGGAACCTGCTCCATAGAAACAACATAACAGTGGACAGTCTTTAAAAAACAGTGAAGTTAAAAACTATCTAATGCCGTAAATGAATTAAAGCAATGCATTATAAATATTGCATGAAATAAAAATAGGCGTGTTAACAGATGGAAAACACTACTAATGTTAATAGTATATATACTCTGCTGTTACACTAAAAGCTAGCCACCTCTTGCCAAACTCCAGATGTTGAACTGCAAACAAGGGCCCGTTGCCCCTGCAGGTTGGGATCACAGCGCGGCCAGAAGCTCTGTGCCAGAGGGACCCCTCAGCAGCAGACCCTTCCTCGCCTAGTCACCGCTGTAAAGCTGCACTAACACCAGTACCTCACAAAGGACGTGTCTTCTACAACTACCTCCAAGCAGTTCCTTGGTATCTTTTACTCCTAAAATCTTTTTAGCTTAACTGAACTAAATGCAGTAACTTGAAATATTGACATTCCCACAGAGCTGCCTGAGGATTACAAGGGGGCCTGATCTCTTGTCATTGTGGCAGAAGCAAGGGCTCTGATCGAGGATACAGCTGTCCTGGGTTCAGTTGGGATAGTTAATTTTCTCCAGAGTACTGTTTTCACTCTGTTTTGGATTTCGGATGAGAATACCACTGATAATACACAAACATTTCAGTTGCTGCTGAGCAGTGCTCACGCAGAGCCAAGGCCTTCTGTGCTCCTCACGCTGCCCTCACGCCAGTGCGGGAGCTGGGGGTGCACGGGGAGCTGGGAGGGCACAGAAGTAGGAAAGCCAACCCCAACTGGCCAAAGGGGAATCCCATGCCACATGGCATCAGATGGAAATATAAAACTGGGGGGTTGGCTGAGGTGGGGGGCAGCCACTGCTCGGGGTCCGGATGGGCATCAGTTGGCGGGTGCTCAGCAATTGCATTGTGCATCGCTTGCTTTGCTTATTCCTGGTTTTGTATTATTTTCTTCTCCATCTTATTAAACTGTTCAGAACTCAACACATGAGTTCTCACACTTTTACCTTTTCTTGAGTCTCTCCCCCACCCACTGCAGGGGGGAGCAAACAGCTACAAGGTGTGCTGCCTGCCCGGTTACAGCACAGCAGCAACTTCACTGAGCTGCAGAGGGGGAGTGCATGGAGCCCCCGCCCCAGGGGCAGCCTTCACAATCCGCCAGCCTTTGGAAGGGAGCTGGGGACACAGAACGGGGCAGGGGAAAACGGTCTGCTAGTGACTTGCTGTCTCCAGATGAGAGAATGAAAATAACAGGAGTGTTTTCCCTCACAGCCTGAACATGTCCACAGCTCTCCCACGGCAGGGAGATGCTCAGTGCTGCAGCTGCCCCAGGTAGGTGAGCACTGCACTGCCCCGTGGGCATCACCCTGCATGGAGCTTGCCCCTGCCCCGCCACCTCAGCCTCGCTCCCAAAATCATGTTATCTCAGCTTAAGAGCAGCCGATCTGGCTGACCAACGAGGGAAGGTGCTTCTCCAGGTTATTGGAAACTGGGGATGTGGTCCCTCTGTCCTAGATCCCCCCGCCCCAAGCATGCAGCACAAGCAGCTCACCAGGTCCTCGACCCCGCAGCAGCACGGGTCCATGGCAGCGGCCAGGCAGGGCTGCAGCGTGGAGCCCTTGTACTGGCTGCACGGGGCCCGGGTGGAGGCACTGCTCCCACTGCGTCACGCCAAAAGTGCCCCGCAGCCGCTAGTGGCACAGGGATCTTCCCCCAGGTCCCTCGTGCACCACGCGCATTACAAGCACGTTGCTCAGCGCTGACAGGTCCCCAGCGCCCAGAACGGCGTCTGCACAATTATACCTGTGCCATTTGCACAGCCTGTCCCCAGGGCCCTGGCTGGACTGTCACAGTGTCACTGCAGGCAGCAGCAAGCCACAGACATTCTTCAGACAGGCAGACACAGTGAGATCTGAAAGAGTGCTGTGGCTCATCCAAAGTGCCCAGCAGCCAGCCGTACAAACTGGGTGCAGTGACTTTGGCAAATAGTTGAACATGCATTTATATATAGCAACCTGCTTTTTGAATGGATTATTGGACATGATACATCATGCCCTCAGTGATTACGGCAATAAAGGAATTTGAAGGAGTTCAAATCACCCTAAAGTGATGAAGGACAGTCATGGGCTGCACTCCTGTATGGGATGGGGGATGTGGGAGGACAAGCTTGGGAGCCTTGCTAGCACAAGTGACTGGCCTCTGCCCCACCTCCCAGGTCAGCAGCCCCTCAGGAACTTCACCATGCACAGGATGTGAGCAGTACATTAGTCTGTAGGAACTGCTTTCTGCAGGCTGAATCACTTCAGTACGAAGTGGCCAACAAGCAGGGGCAGCTGTGGATATCACAGACCCAGCAGCACACACACACCTGGAGTAAGGTTTTGATCATAAAAAAGTAATTCTACTGGAGCAGTGGTGGTGTGCAGCATGCAACGTGCATAGCCCCCAGCCACAAGTGCTCAGCGCTCAGGCTTGTCCAGGAGGCAGGCACTGGGACTGCTGCACCCCGAGGGCTGCAGAGGGGCCAGCACCCGGCTGGGACCAGAGCACAGTCACTGTGAGGGGGGACAGGGGCAGACCTGGGAGTGGGCTGCAGGAGCCCCTTCAGTGCTGGTGCCACCTCGTGTCACAAACCCTACCCCCTGTGTCTTCTAGTGCCCAGGCACCTTTAAAGAAGCCGAGCTCTCGGGATGAGGACCAGCCTGCTAACAAGGCAGGCAGCTGATGCTTATCAGCCCCGCCGCCTCTGAGAACAAGCAGAGGAGATGTGGAAGCAATGGAGTCCTTGCTGTCCTGCAAGCACAGATGGCTCTTATGCTCCCTGCGACACAGACTACAAGGGATCACACTCCTCCAGCAGCTCCCAGCTCACATCAAACATCTCACTCAGAAGCTGAGCAAAGCCACAGGGACATTTTTGTTGGGAAAAAAAAAAAAAAAAAAAAAAAAAAAAAATCTGCGTTTATTAATTTAGTACTTTATTGTAACTGAAACCCTAAAAATACTTGAATTTGAAACATGAGCATTTTAATGGAATACTTTGTTCCAACAGCGTTTTGCGTGTAAGTGTTCACCATTTTTAATGCACCTTCTGAGATGCTCTATTCCATCCTGTCTCATCTCCAGCCACTCATCTAGAGGACACAAGTATCTGGTAAGTCCCATGTCACACCCACCAGCCCCATGTGGATATCTCAGATGCCCAAAGGCATCTCAGGTGGTGTTGGGCTCACTGAGCTGTGCCAACATCTCTACAGGCTGCAGGAGGAGGCTGGATGCCCAATTCACGTCAAATCTTCACATTTCAGTTTCCACCACGTGCACCTACCTCACTCCGTCATCGGCCATGGATGAACAGCCCAGGACAGGCCACACAAGCTCTGTGCACGTGTTCAGCTTCACGAGACCTTAGCAGCAGATGTTCCACCTGACTCCATGGGCATGGCCCAAAGCAGAGACATTTCACAGCGCATAGTCCCAAAGCAGCAGGGGCAGCGTTTACCATCAGGGAGGTTTGCAGATTCTTAACCTCATTAAGCAGCATGCCTCAGGCCACAGCTGCTGCACGGGGACCACAACAAGCCAGTGGCCACCAGCCACAGGCATCAATCGCATCCCTATGGCTGAAGCTGAGACTGGCTTCTTGGGGGGGAAGAGCTGAAGTCCACCAGCAGAAAGACAGCTTGTCAGCTACCACCACAGGCAGCTGCTGCTGCAGGGGGTTGGCTTTATCACGGCAGGTCAGACGAAGGCACCGCCAGCATGGGGTCTGCTACAGGGAGGACATTTTCCAGCCACAGCTCATCAAGCACCCAGCCCATCTCCCCAGACTGATCCTCCAACCACCTCCAGAAAGGTGAAGAGAGGAGAAAAGAAAAACAAGATGCAAAATAGCAAGGAGGGATAGAACACAGAAAGTCTAAATTTGTTACTGGCTGCAGAGCCATGGGGGGGAGGAGGAGGAAAAAGAAATGGGTAGAAAACCTCTCATGGGACATTTTGTAAAGGAAGGATGCTGGGAGAGAAACATTTGCAAAAGAAATGAGTGGGAAAGCTGGAGCTGGAGGAAGGAGACTCTTTGCTTGGATGCAGGGGCAGAGAAGAGAAGGGAAGGGCAGGAGCAGGAGGGGAGGGACGGGATGGGACTGGAGCAGAACTGGGCAGAGGTGCTGAAGAGCAGGGTCTGGGCTGATCCTCACCCTGCTCACCCAGGGCAGGGCTGGGAGAAGGGAAGAAGCTCCAGACAAGCACAGCCCCAGCTGCTCCATCTCCCTAACACCACCGTTTTGAGTCATTATAGGCAGGTCTGCAGCATCAAATCTCAAACCCCTAAAGCTCCCAATCGGTTATCATGGTTTGTGCTATAAAGACAAGGCTTTAAAAAGCATGATGGCTGCATATGGCACTGCCCTGTGCACTGCCTCAGGCTCACACACAGCAAAGCAAAAGGGACAAGACATACAAAGAGACAGCCCTGATCCCAAGGAACGGTTTGCAGAAGGTATCTTAATCCCTGGTGCTGTGGGTGACCCTGGGGAAAGCACAAAGGGTTTGGGATTTGCTAATCAGAGAAACTCTCATCTAGTGCATGAAACTAAAAACTGTGCAACAATAAGTGGGTAGAAATCAGCTGTGAACATATTCAGATGAAAAGCTAGGTTATAACCATCATGGATAGTTGCCATAACCCTCACCATAACCCTTGAACTTCACTCCCAGAGGAGAAGGAGTGGCAGAAATGATAGACTGACTTTCAAAACAGTTTGCTCAGCAGAAGAAAAGCTGATGCCTGCAGTGGCAGGGATGAGGCTGGGTGGCTCAGGTACTCCCTGCCTCTCTCCTTTAGGGCCTTTACAAAAAAAAAAAAAAAAAAAAAAAAACAGCTGTCAAAGTGCCACCATTTGTTTTGGAGTCCATATGGGAGCCATGCTCATTTATCATCTGGTCTTCAGCACTAGTGCAACAAAGCTGGTGAAAGGTCTAGAGAACAAGTCTTATGAGGAATGGCTGAGGGAAGTGGGGATATTTAATATAGAGAAAAAGAGGCTCAGTGGAGACCTTATCACTCTCTACAATTACCTCAAAGGAGGTTGTAATGGGGTGGGGATCGGTCTCTTCTCCTAAGCAGCAAGCAATGGGACAAGAGGAAATGGCCTCAAGTTGCACCAGGAGACCTTTAGGCTGGATATTAGGAAAAATTTATTCACTGAATGGGTTGTGGAAGAGGCTGCCCAGGGAAGTGTTTGAGTCACCATCCCGGGAGGTCTTCAAAAGACATGTAGATGTGGTGCTTAGGGACATGGTTTAGTGGTTGACCTGGCAGTGCTAGGTTAACGGTTGGACTTGATGGTCTTAGAGGTCTTTTCCAACCTGAATGATTCTATGATCTCCAAAACTCAGTTCCTAACCTGTAAAAAATGTATATTTTACCTCCCTGGTGTCTTTTGCTGGCATGTTTTTCACTTGCGTATACATCTGGACTCTATCTGCAAATGGGTAGCACCCCATTCAGGGAGGGCCTTCACTGTTCCACAGCACAGAACTCCTCATTTCTGAATGCAAGATATCCCTGCAGCTAAGAGGGAATTAATTCTCATAGACTGAAGAATGCTACAGCACACAACTTCTTATTATGCACCTTGCTACCTTTAATGTACGATGAGAATGAAACACAGTCAACAAACAAGGTTCATCATTTGGATGAAGCAGTTATGGTATCTTGTTTGATGACCGTGCTTTTGTCAGTATCTCAGCGGCTGCATTGATCTCACCTTCTGCATCCATCAGAGCCTGCAAGTTTGCACGTTGGTCCTGGAAGCCCATGGCATGAAGCTGCTGCATTTGTCTCTCATATCTGATCTGTGGTGCTTGCTTGTCCATCTCTATCTGATCTTCTTCTTCACCCTGTTCTGACACCAAACTTAGATCATCCTCAGACTCATTGCTTTGTGTCGAGTCGTCCATGCTTTCCAGATCCAGCTCCATGTGCGAGTCCCCCAAACTCAGCATGAAATCTGGTGCCTCTGTGGTGAGGATCTGTAATCCCAGCTGGACCTGCAGCAATGCCTGCAGTGCCCTGGGGTTTCTCAGCAAGGACGAAATCTCAGCGTTCTCCATCTCTGGTGGTAGCTGCTGTGCACTTTGATCTTGCGGTAGAGAGTTTTCAATTCTTGATGTATGATCGCTATTCAGCAGCATTTGTGCTGGACCACTGGGGTTTGTTAACGCATCCTCCAGGTTTTGCATGAGTTCTGCGTTTCCTGTTAGCTGCTGGACCATGCTTTGGGCCTCCCCTGAGCTGGAGACCACCACACCTGCTGCAGGACCCAAACTCAGCACAATAAGACTCTCCTCTGTGCCGCTGTTTGCCAATTGTCCATCGCAGTCACATACATTATCACTGGCTCTGTTGGACCGCGGAGCCCATGGGTTGGGTAATGGCCTCCGGTTTTCAGTCCGGGCTGGTAGCTGGGCTCCATTCAGGGACGGGTTACTGTCTGGTGGAGCAAACAAGTTGTTGCCTATCTGTGCCTGCACAGCATCCAGGATGGGCTCCTCAATTTCCCTGTAGAGCTGCTCCAGAGCACTGTACCCACCAGGGATGCTTTCGAGGTTGTTCATGGCCAGGTCATGGTTCCTTACCATCTCTTGCATTACAGCAGGGCTGCTGTAGGCCTCTAATATTTCCCTTATTGTGTGTGGGTTGGTGAGAATGTGACCAATCTCGGGATTTTGCTCAGCCAGCTGCTGCACCTGAGGGTTGGACATGATGATGTCCCTGACAAGGCTGGCATTGGCAAAGATGTTCTGCACAAAGGTGCTCTGCACCACCTCGCTTATCAAGCCATTCACAAACACATCTTGTCCTTCAATGCTGCTCACCAGGTCTGAAACATCTGCTGAGTCCAGGCCTAAGATATTTACACCTGTCACCCCAAGGAGGAACCCTTGCAAAAACATGCTGTTGTTGATGGTATTCAGATCCAGCTCTGAACTGAGGATCCTAGACATGAGTTCTTTCATGGTCTGCACCACTATTTCCTGGCCAGACATCAACAGCTCAGACAAATTCTGATGGCTCTGGCCTGGGTTTTGCAGATCAGCTATGCTTTCCAAGAAGAACAAATTGGAATTACTGCGGCTGGGAGGTTGCATCAGGGTGGTTGCAGCTCCTTGATCTGGCAGGCCCTCCTGTGATCTCTTTTGGGACCTGATGACAAGGTAGATGCTGACCCCATTGTGGACTCCATACTGGCTCAGAGTATCTTGATCTTTGAGGACTTCTCCAGCAAATATCAGCACCAGGAGATTAGGGGGAGTTTTAAAACGCTTGGCAATGTCTTCCTTAAACTCCTGGATGGTGCTGCTCTGAGCAACCTCAAACTGCTCCTTCTGTTTGAGGGTTTTTACAGTCACTTTGATGATATCTGAGGAATCCGTGGTGACAAGAGGCTGACTATCCCCTTTGCTTTCAGACATGGTGGCTTTGAGATCGGGGCTGTGCTTCAGTCTGTCAGAAAGCAGAGGCACTGGCAGAAGGTGGGAGTCAACGGGGGGCAGTGGCTGCCAGCTGAAACAAGAGGGTGGTTGTGCCTGCTGTGGTGACAGCTGCCAGGAGGGAGCAGTGACACGGGGACAAGGACCACCTCTCCCTGCCGTGCGCCCAGAGTGCACATACCAGCCAGATGTTGCTCAGCTGCTCCCCTTGCTCAGCACCCCAGGGGTCGCCCCATCTTCCTTGTCCCGCTGCGTCCCCTTGCCCACGCAGCCCTGCCACGCTGCCAGCCCCGTGTTGTGACATCACGCTGGTGTCAGAGAGACCAGCAGGGCACGTGGAGGGGGCACCTCCCCTGGAGACGAGCTTGGGCACCCTCACCTCTGCCATCCACAGCCAACTGAGTCTCAGGGACACAGGGAGACTGCAACACGGGAAAATCTGGGCCGAGGGGACTCCAGGACCACTTCCACCACTTCAGCCCACCGGCCCGGTGCAGGCTGGCCCCACCAGCCCTGCTGTGATGCTGCCAGGACCACTGAGCACCCCTTCCACCAGCTTTGCTTCAGGGACAGGCTGGTGCCTGCCAGCCTTTGGGTCCCCTTGAGGCTTTGCTGCCAGCCCAGCATGCACACCCGGGTCAGCATTGACCCCCCCAGACTCCTGGCAGTGCCACCTCCATGCCAGCCCCCCCCCGAGTACAGCTGCCTGAGCAGGGAATACCCCCCTTCCTCAGCCCGAGCCCGGGGCATCCTCCCCTCTTCAGCCAGGAAACACCACCACCACCCAGTGCACCCCACTCAGCTGCGAAAGCCAATGCTTGTTTCAAAACAAAGCCAAAAGGAGGCAAATTTCTCCTTTCATCCCATTCTTTATTTCCTGTTTATGTGGTGCTTGGAAAAACTTCTCACCATTCTGTAGTGGGTTTACATGGCAAGGCTTTGGTAGCAGGGGGCCATGGGGGCGGCTTCTGTGAGAAGGATCTAGAAGCTGCCCCGTGTTAGGTAAGGACCCCACTGCTGAGCAGAGCCGAGCCAGTAAGTGATGTTGTTTGTGCCTCTGTGAGAGCAGATTTAGGACAGGGAAAAAAAACGCTGCACCACACAGAGCTGGGAGAGGGAGAGGAGTGAGGAACAGCCTTGCAGGCGCCAAGGTCAGTGAAGGAGGGGGAGAGGGGCTCCAGGAGCCGGAGCAGAAGTCCCCTGCGGGCTGTGGTGAGGCCCCTGGTGAAGCAGGATGTCCCCCTGCAGCCCATGGAGTGCCACGGGGGAGCAGGGTTCCACGCTGCAGCCCGTGGAGAGGAGCCCACGCAGGAGCAGGTGACCTGGCAGGAGCTGCTGCCCGTGGGGGACCCAGGTTGGAGCAGTTTGCTCCCGAGGGATGGACCCCGTGGTACGGACCCATATCTGGAGCAGTTCTTGGAGAGCTGCTGCCTCTGGGCAGCCCACGCTGGATCAGTTCAGCAAGGACTGCAGGGAGGGACCCCACAGCACAGGGGACGAGAGGGACCGAGAAGGGAGGTGGCGAAGAAGTGCTAGAGACTGACCATAACCCCCATTGCCCCGTTCCCCTGCGCCACTCAGGGGGAGGAGGTGGAAGAGGGTGGATGGGGGGGGGGGGGGGGGAATGCTTTTGGTGTTTTTCCATTGTTTCTCACTTCTCTAGCTCGTTAGTAATAGGCAATAAATCTTACTATCTCCCTATGCTGAGTCTGTTTTGCCTGTCACGATAATTACTGCGCGATTTCCTCATCCTTATCTCAACCCTTGAGCCCTTTTCATATTTTCTCACCATTCCTCTTCGAGGAGGGGGAGTGAGAGGGTGGTTGTGGTGGAGCTCAGCTGCCCACCCGAGTAAAACCACCACATGTTCCCAGGCTACTGCTCAGTTTCTTCATCAGTAAACTTCAGACACTAACTTTCATGGAGCCAATATAAAAATCCAGGTGCATATCAGAACTACAGCTTCACTTTTTCAGTCTTTTTTTTTTCATAGCCTTTAGATTATTTGATGTTGATATCAAATGTATAAATTACAAAAGTGTTATTTTAACCCAAAAAATAAAAACTCCCCCATTTGTAGAGCTTGTTTCACACCTGAAGGACACTAGTCTTGTCACCTGGTAACTCCCTGGAGTGCGGTATGGCTTCTGCTTCTGGACAGAATGCCAGGTGAAGAGCACGTCCAGAGCCCC
Source organism: Oxyura jamaicensis (assembly GCF_011077185.1). Classification (NCBI taxonomy): domain Eukaryota; kingdom Metazoa; phylum Chordata; class Aves; order Anseriformes; family Anatidae; genus Oxyura; species Oxyura jamaicensis. The sequence continues at coordinate 204,338,609 of NC_048893.1, forward strand.
AGCACACTTGCTTGCAGTAACAAAGAGCTCCTCTGCCATTATTTGTTTGACCAGACTGTGCTGGCACACACACCCCTACCGGTGCCAGCTTGCTCCCTCCATCACTCCATTGGCACCCTTTTCCTCCTGTTTGCCACCACACAGCTCCATGCTGAAAGGCTCACACAGCTCACCCCTGCTGCACCCCCTGGAACAACCTGGCAGTCTCACAGCTGGGATATTCCTTCCTGATTTATCCTAAATTCCATCCCTGATTTATCCTAAATGCCAATAGTGTGCCTATATAGTGCCTCTCCGCTAATAAATCAGGAGATAAGTAAATCTGGGATGAAACTCAGAAGGAAGGACTTTCCCAGCCACTCTTGCACATCCCTCCCAATTAAGGAGGGTCATTAACCTAAGCAGCGTTGGTTCTCCCCGGAATTTGATTTCTGGAGCTTGCTGGGCTTGGAGGCTGTCCCAGGAACTGCCTGTGGTTTTACAACATGTTTAGAAGCTGTTGCTCCTCCTCAGACATTGTTCATACTGGAGGGGGGGGAGAGGAGAGGGGGGGTTGTTCTTGACTCAGAATTGGAGCTTGCAGCTTGTGCAGAGCTTCTGGTGCCCCCCAGGGCCTTTCAGACACCATGGAACCGACTGGAGAGCACAGACAGTGCTGCCTGCTGGGACCCCCCCAACCCCAGCAGCAAGGGCATCCCCTTCTTGTGGGGATGAGTAGCCACTGGGGGATGCCGTGAACTGGCAGGACACACTCCAGAACCCTCCTGCCACGGGTGCCTCTGCTCCCACCCAGGACAGTGCTCGAGCAGCAGCCTGGCCCCAGCAGGTGAGCGGTGCTGCTGCAGGCACCTCCGCTGGCACCCACGGTGCTGCTGCTGGCGCAGGTGCTGGTGGCGCTCAGGGGAGTGCAGCTTTGTACCAAATAACTTCCATTCTCCACATGGGCATATTATTGGGATAGTCACTGTTGGAAAAACTACTGTTGCTCTCAGGAGCTTCTCACAGCAGTTAATTATTCCCACTATTCAAAATATGCTCTTACTTTTAATCAGAATATGTCTGGCTTCATTTTCCAGTCATTCAAATTCATCATTCTCAAGGGCATTACAATGATCCTCAGCATCAGATGTTTTCTCCTGGGACTGCCATTCTGCAATGAAGGCGCCTCTACATCTCTTCAGAAATTAATGTTTTGCTCCCATTACAGATCAAGTATTTTCTCCTGCACTCGCACAATATGTCTGTCGTGCCTCCCTCCCCTCCAAGACATCTTTGCTGCCTTTCAAGTCGTGACCCCAGAGCAGCAGGCAGGACCACAGCACCACTCCCACCACGAGCCACTCCAGCCCCTCGCTGAGCGCACAGCCCACCTTCGGCTGCTCCTCCCTGGGCAGCCAATTCACGGCTGAAGCAACCTGTGGCTTTGCATGAGCCACAGGCAGGTGAGCCAGGCTAGAATTCACCTGCTTGTCCTCCCCCAAGCCCAGCAATGGGGATTTTTTGGGGAAATTCATGTAAACATGTTGCTAGTCCGAAGTGCTTTTTTCCCCAAGCCTGTGCTGTGCAGGCAGCATCTCTGCAGTGCCCCAGCCACCAGAGCAGAGCCCTGGGCCCAGCCCTTGCCCTGCCCTGCACTGCACCCCATCAGTGCTGTGCCTCTGAGCATCGCTGAGGCTGCTCTCCTGCACTGGTCAGGCGGCAGTTTGGCTCCTGTGGGTTTTGGGATGAAATGTCTCCCCCCCAGACTCACCTGCGCTGAGCACCCACCATGGTTAGCACAGGTGGGCATGCGTGGGTCTGCTCAGCGGGCTCAGAGGAATTGGCTGTGACACCCAGCAGTTCCTAGGGCCGAAGGTTGATTTCTCACAGCCTTTAACTCCGCTGGGGTCACCCCACCTCGTCTTTCTCAACACAACCCTGGGAGATGCCCTGCTTTCCTGCTCCCTACAAGGGGACACTGAAACAACTCTCAGACGTTACTGCTGCAGAGCAAAGCTGCTCAAAGTGCTGTTTTCTTCCAGTGCTCTTCCTTTCTTTTTGTCCCCGTCTTTATCACAGAGCCCCGCTGCAGCTCCTGCATGGGCACTGGGCAGTGCTGGGGCGTGCTGGGGAAGGAGCGGGGTCCCTCCGGGAAGCCCCCACAGCTCCAGCCTCCCTGTTCCCTCCCCACCCCGAGGAGGGGGCTGCAGCATGCACACATGGCCCTTCCCAGCCTCCCAACAGTTGTCAGAAATGTGCTGCTGGGGACTGGCGGAAGGACATGAGAGAAGGCCGAGAGGAACACGGACCTTCATTGCCACCATCGCCCCTGCACAGCTGTGGGAACACCTTGGGACTCGGCCTGTCGGCCAAGCATCACCCCAAGAGCCCCCACCAAAGTGCTCCTCCCCTCAGCCCCCTGCGTTTCCCCAGAGGGGAAGGGGCTGCAGCCCCTTCTCTGCACCTCCTGCACCTGGCTCCTCCTGAGCAATACTTTGCATCCACCTCTGTTGACTTGGCTGTGTAACAGCCTCTCCTTTGTCAGCAATATGGCTATGTTGGTCTTTGCATCATCTAAAAACCTCATTAGCAATGATTCTATACTTGTTTCTACACAACTGATAAAATCATATATAGTATCAGAGCTGGTGTCCAATCCCTGCTGAATCTCCCCAGAAATACATGGAAATCAAGCTCTCAGTGGGAAACTATCACTGCATCAAGACTTCGCAGTTAGCCAAACTCCATTAACAACTTCTTTATTTATAAGTAGGCATATCGTTTGTTTCTTTGACTATCTGTTTGTTATAATGAGTTTTTTATCTGAATGTTGTAGGAAAAAATAAATACAGTGTTATTCAGCCCTCGGGTAACTTTATCACCCAAATACGGAAGTCATTGGAAAATGAAATGACATGATTCTATGGAAACTAAGCACCAGAAATCAGTACTGATTGCCACTGATTGCATCCTTGCCTCTTTGCACTTTATTGATCAAGTCTCATATTCACTTTTCCATTACTTTATTTGGAACTGATGTCAAACTGAGCAGTGTCAAATTCCTCTGATCATCCCATTTCTCCATTTTAGTACTGGAACATGGCAGAAGGACTTGCTTTCCTTCTGTTTTTCTGAGCCTGGCATCAACTGAGGAAGCCTTGCAGGCCTGGTGGCTCCTCCACCAGCCCCTCTGGGCTGCCTGCCCACAAGTTGCCTGGACCTGACCCCAGCTCCCAAGGGCCATGGACAGGATGAATGCAGCTTAAAATGTGAATGAAAATGCTGACAGGCAGAGCCCGCCTTGCAAAGTGCACCGTGATACAACGCAGCGTGAGGAGCTCTGGAGGTGCTGCTGGCGGTGCCAGTGAAGAGCTACGCACCCCTGCCCAAGACCCCCAGGCTGAGGAGGTGAGCCACGCGCTCCCGGATCGGCCGCGTCCTCACCCCGTACACGATGGGGTTGAGCATGGGCGGCACCACCACGTAGAGGTTGGCCAGCAAGATGAGGACATGTCGGGGGACCTGGTGGCCGAAGCGGTGCACTAGGAAGGAGAAGAAGGCCGGCATGTAAAACATGATGATGACGCAGAGGTGGGAACCGCAGGTGTGCAGGGCCTTGGGGGAGGCACGTGGGGAAGGCAGCCCCCAGAGGGACCTGAGGATCAGCGCGTAGGACACGGCGATGGAGATGGCGTCCAAGCCGGCCGAGAGGAAGCCAGCGACCACCCCGTACCAGACATTGACGGAGATGTCGGCGCAGGCCAAGCGGGCCACGCCGATGTGCTCGCAGTAGGTGTGCGGCATGATGCTGTGCCCACAGTAGGGCAGCCGCTTGAGGAGGAAGATGGCAGGGAACATGATGCAGAAGCTCCTGGCCAAGGCCGCCACACCGACCTTCACCACAACAGAGCGTGTCAGGATGGCCAAGTACCGCAGCGGGTTGCAGATGGCGATGTAGCGATCAAAGGCCATCGCCAGCAAGATGGCCGACTCTGCCACAAAAACAAAATAGACGGAGAACATCTGTGCCAGGCAGCCATTGAAGGAGATACGGGTGGAGAGAGACCAGAGGACACCGAGGGTTTTGGGTACAGTGGCAGTGGATAACAGCAGGTCGCACACTGCCAACATGCACAGGAAAATGTACATGGGCTGGTGGAGGCTGTGCTCCTTCACGATGGTGACCAGCAGGACAGTGTTCCCAAGGAGGGCAGCGGTGTACATCAAGCAGACCAGGATGGAGATCCAGGTGTGAGACTTCTCCATCCCGGGTATCCCCACCAAGGTGAAGAATGCAGGGTGGGACTCTGACAGGTTTGTCACCAGCATGACTCAATGCAGTGCTTCACGTTTTTTCTTGCTTGCAGTTGCTGTGTAATTATAGGAAGAAAGGCTCTGAGAGCAGCTAAACGGTGCCCAGGATACAAACAGGAGCTGAGCTCGTGATTATCACTGCTCAGGGCTCAGACACTTACCTTATGAATGATATTTCATCTAGAAGTGCTAAATACTGGGCAGTTTGCTCTACCAGGGTTTCCCTCCAATATTCAAGTCCCCTCACTGGAGCTTGGCAGCCTCATTTCTGGTCTTTGAGTCTTTGAAGTTAGGAGAGTCTTCTGTCTCCAACTGCCTGCAGCTGCTGGGAACTAGAGCAAAATCTGCAGAAGATGTGCTCCTGAGTCATCAGTCACAGGGATGCCTCTCTGGGAGACATTTTTGGTTATGATTATAATTCAGGTTGTAACTGAAAAATCTTCAGGGTTGGAAATATTTTTAGAATTCCCTACTCTCCTATGACTGCCACAAGCAAGGTGTGTGCAGTGTCCATCCTGCTCAGGGATCCTGCTTGAAGAGCACCCAGCTTCAGGGAGTCAGAACAGTTTGGAAGCTACCGATGAAATCAGGACACAAGGAGCCTGGTTCAGTCCTGTCCTTGGCTGCCTGTACAAAATCTCTGTCTGTAACGCATCCTCTGCATGTAAGGCACATGAAGGGAGCCCTTTCCATCCAACTCTGCTTTGTGCAGGATCCCCAGACAGCAGCGTCTGTTCAGCCAGGTATCTGGAGAAATCCTCATCAGATAAACAAGGATGCAATTAAAAGCCACCAGCAGCAGGGCATTATCAAAGTGCCCAGGGTCTGAAGGGACTTTACAGTGCCACGAGGGGTAAGGAGCTGTGTGTCAGGGGCTTCCACCTCCTGTCTTATGCCCACAGAGCACAAACCAGGGCTCTGAGCAGCTGTTGCTTTTCAGGGTGCTGTTGAGCCAGCACCATGAACAAAGAGTGATACCTTCTGAACTGCCTGGACTGCTATTTTAGAGGGTATGGAAAATTTACAGGTGAACTTCTGCAGTAGCTCCAAGCCAGTGCTCTTCAGGTGTTAGGTGGTCAGCAGTCAGACCCCACACAGTCCTGCAGTGGTTGTGCTGCGTCCAGCACTGGCAGCTGTGCTCCTAGCGCCATCCCAAGAGCACTGTGGTTGTCACAAGCTAATTGTCCCCAGGTAGTGCTAATTGGGTGGGGACTACACGAGTCCTGCAGACCTCTGAGTTGTCCCCAGACCAGCCTTGGTGAATCAGCTGAAGCATCACACCCCCCTCCCAACCCCCCCAGCCATGGCAGCTTGTGCAAAATCACTGCCTGCTCCTGGCTCCTGAAGGCTTCCCAGGGCCATAGGATCATAGAAACATAGAATCATTACAGTTGGTCCAACTGTCCCCCAACCACCAGAATCACCCAAAAAACCCTGTCCCCAGGCACCACATCCAACCTCTCCTTGAACACCCCCAGGGACAGTGATGCCACCACTTCCCTGGGCAACCAATTCCAACGCCTGACCGCTTTTTCTGAGCAGAAATGTCTCCTCATTTCCAACCCAAACCTCCCCTAGCACAACTTGAGGCCATTCCCTCTGCTCCTATCACTGGTTACCTGTGAGAAGAGGCCGACCCCCAGCTCCCCCCCCTTCCTCTCAGGCAGTTGCAGAGAGCAATAAGCTCTGCCCTGAGCCTCCTCTTCTCCAGCCCCAACCCCCCCAGTTCCCTCAGCCGCTCCTCCCAGGCCTTGTGTCCCAGGCCCTTCCCCAGCTTCACAGCCCTTCTCTGGACACGCTCCAGGGCCTCGATGTCCTTCTGGCAGTGAGGGGCCCAAAGCTGACCCCAGCACTCGAGGTGCGGCCTCAGCAGAGCAGAGCACAGGGGGACGATCACCTCCCTGGCCCTGCTGGCTGCACTGCTCCTGACACAAGCCAGGATGCCGCTGGCCTTCTTGGCCACCTGGGCACACTGCTGGCTTGTGTTGAGGCAAGCATTAATCAGCACCCCCAGCTCCTTTTCCTCTGCACAGCTTTCCAGACACAGGAGAGAAATGGGCTTACTGGTCTGATGTTTCTGATGGTTTTTCTCAGAACCCTGCAGAAACCCTGAGCAGACCGGGCACTGGGGTCAGAGGAAGAGCCACCTCGCATTGCCCAGGACCCCTGGGGACCAGCAGGGACTTCCCATACATCAGAACAAACCAGTGAAGGCAGGACAGCTTACAAGGATGTGCTATGTATTGCCTGCCACTTATGAAGTATACTGGGGATTTTTATTAATTAACATTTGCTAAAACATTATGATGATGGAGGTGAGATGCAGTAAAGCCGTTAAGCTTTGCCACCAGAATTCATTACCCACAGCGGTCTGCAGATGAAGAACAATTAATAAAGCACCATTGTAGACGGCAGCAAAAGGAATGGAAATGCGGTACTTAAACAGAGAACACTTGAGGCTTTGTTCAGGCCGAATGCCGTGCTTATCTCGGCCTCAGTTCGGTGAAGTACTCAAACGCAGCTGAAGAGCATTCGCCATAAAAGCGTATGCTTAGGGCTTGACTCAGCACAGACCGGTCTCAGTTCGGGCCGTGCTCGAGTCTCCTGAGCGTGGAAGCATGGTAAGCCTGCCCACGCACTCACTGCTGAGTGGGTCTCTCCTAGTGACTCCATTGACTTCCCCTTACGTCCCAAAGTAATTTCATTTACATTGTACGTGTGATACAGCTACAAACAACTTCAGCCAAAATCTCTTCCTCCTCCCCAGGAAAGGGTCCTTGCAGTCCCAACATGCCTACAAACAGCCCACATCAACTGGGGAAAAAAAAAGTCTATTGAGAGAAATTAAATTCAAAGTGCAGAAGTTCTGGCTTCACAGTTCCTGTGGGTTATTAAGCTAACATTTTAACCATGTTAGAAATATAAATCTTCCTGATCAACGGGCTAATATCCCATTATGCATGCCCTTTGGACATTAATTGCTGAGCTGGTGATTCATTGACTCGGGGACATTTTCCCAGGCAGGCTGCTCTCTGACCCAGCCACCACATCCATCCAGGGCGCAGAGCAGTGCCAGGGCTGGGAGCTCCGAACTGGGTCCTCACTCACATTAAGCTGTTCCTGGAAAGCCAGAGAAGCAGAAGGGTACAAGGAATGAACTCCCCCGGTACACACAAAGCCCATCCCGACCTAGCTGACTACTAAATCCAGGTGAAAATGCGGGTACCTGCAGGAATGCCTGCCCCTGAGGGGCTGCCCCTGAGAGGCTCCCCCGAGCGCTGCAGGACCACGCGTTGGAGCGGTCCAAGTGTCAGCGGGTCCTGAGACCAGTGATGTTCTGGTCGCTGGGGTGCCAAGACCGAGCAGGTGGGCCAGCAGCCACCTGTTGATCCCTATGCATTTTCTGTTATTTATACTTGGTTTGGAAGCTCTTTGAAGCAAGTCTATTGCTTTGCATCTCATCTGTGCCGCACCTGCCCAAGGCAGTGCCACCTCCTCCCGAGCTCCAGGTTGCTGGTGATGGCACAAGGCTCCTCCTGGACATGTATAGAGGGGTCCTTCACAGCACCACTGCCTGGTGTGCTCTGAGCATGTGTGCTTGCTGTGCTTAGCATGTACATTTGTTGTGCTTAGCGTGTGCTTAATTTCCTCAGTGATGGAAGGCAAGAAAAGGGAAGCAGTGAAGAAGGCAGCAGAAATAACCACATGAGTTGAACCATGTAACCAAGACACTATGGTGCAGAATTGTCTTTTAATATTGACAAATTTGGGTGGCAGATAACTGCTGCTTGAGCTGGTTAGAAAGCTTTCAGGAGAAAACTGCAGCAGAGGGTTGCTTTGTCAACCAGTTCTTGTTTCCAGGTAGGAAAGCAGAGCTGGAGGAAACCCCTGATTCAGCAAACACATCTCTTGCTGTCATGAGCTTTCCAGCACCTCACCACAGCCTCCAGTCTGCTGTAACCCCTGTGACTACCCCAAAGACCCTAAAGCATCTCATTTCAGCCCAAATGTATTCATGTTCTGCCTATGCCAGCTTGCTCTCCTGACACATTGCCTTTGAGACAACTCAGTCTCCTATTAGAAATCATGTGGGCTGCTCTGTGCAAATATTCTTTCTTTTTGCTAAGAGACACACATACGTATTTTGAGGACATTAAAAAAGCCCAGCAATACAAACAGCTTTTTAACCAGCTCTGTTATCATCACTGTTAAGCAAACAGCTCCTAGTGAATGCTTTCGTTTCCATTGTGCCTGTCACAGGGTTCCCCAATCTGATGAAATCAGAAAATAACCAAAGAAAACAAGAAACATGAAAGATGCTGAAAGAGGAAAGCACTTTTTTATTTTAAATTCTGAAATTGTGATTCTTTCCCTCTCTTTTGGAGCTGCAGTGGTGCTACTGGGATGCCCAGAGCAGAGCAGGGTTTGGGTGGCTGCAGCCCTGCCATCTCCTACGTCCTTCAGCCGTGAGCCAGCTGGGTCCTCCAGAGCTTCCTTGCTCCTGCTCTCAGCCCTGGGTGCTGGCTTGTTCCAGGCCAGCCCTAGCCACTGGCTCCTGGCCCCTTGTGTGGGGTGCGAGGTTTTGTGGGGCACATAGACAAGGTGAGCTCTCCAAGAGAGACGCCTCCAGCATCCAGGCATGCGGCCACCTCTGGGGCAGCTTCCCCGGGTCTGGAGTGGCTTTGCAGCACGGTCACGCTGTGGGCTTGGGATGTGCCCACCACCCTTTTGCTCAGGGATAAAAGGATGTTCTGTAGAAACATGGGATGGTCTGGTCCATTGACACAAGTACATCAGACACTTCTTCAGGTCCTACAGCTGACATGGGGCCAGAGCATGCCAGATCCTGGCACTGCTGTGGGAGCTGGACTGCCTTCAGGCATTACTCAATTACCCAATTACTGCATTTAAAAGACTTTGGCAGCTTCCCAGCTGAGGAAGGCTGTCACTGGCCAGACTCAGGAAGCCCCTGAGCTCAACAGTGGCACAGAAGGTGCCCAGACTCCACTGCCTCTGAGTGATGTGTACGAGACACGGAGTAGAAAATGGGTGCAATGCAGAAAGGAGAACCAAGTGTTTATCTCAAATTCCCACCTGGTAAAACACAAAGGAAAAAATGAAGGAAAGGTCTCCAAGTTCTGGTGCATCCCCTCCTCCTCCTCCTCACCCCAGCAATGCTAATGGGTTACACCAGTTCTGGCATTTAACGGCTGAGCCAACACGGCCACCAGGACCCTGCCATGAGGAGGACACAGAGGACCAGTCCCTTCCTGGCTGGACTGTGGCTGCTGCTGTCGGAGTCACCATGGTCCTGCACTTCATAATGACACGACAACAGCCCACCTTGAAAGTGGTGCAGAGCACACTGACCTTTCAGCAGGAGGCCTGAAATTCCATCAAGCTTCCCCCTGAGGTCTGCTGTGCTGCCTCCACTCCCTTCTGCCCACGGGACCTGGGAGATTTCAGCAGTGCCCGTGCTCACTGCACTGGGACGAGAGCCTCTTCTCTGAGGCTGCCATGCGTGAGATTCAGCACAGGGGAGGCAGCAGACGAGTTTGCCATGAAAGCCTGCATTGTCTTTGCTGAGGAAGGAAGAGGTAAGGAAAAGGGCTCTCCTTGCTGATCAGATTGACAACAAAATTACACTCTGATTGTACACAGGTGTGCAGAACTGCCCTTATGCTCCTCCAGCAATATCTAGTGCTCACTCTGTGTCTTTGCATTGAGGCAGATTGCCACTGGCTTCAGGGAAAACAAGGTACTATTGACAGCCTTAGGGAGACCTTGGGTAACAAGGCATTACTGATGCAACTGGTAGATACACCAATGTGAGGGACAAGAAAGAGCTCAGCAAAGTTCATTTGGTGTTCAAGGGTAAATCGAACGCAGAGCAACAAGGTGGTGGGTCATCAGACAACTGGACGGCCAGGAAAGGATCTTGAAGTGTGCTGTACCTCACACTGGGCTCTGCAGCAGTGTCATATTTTTGCAAAGAGAGAAATGTTCCTATGGGATGTGTGGGATGTGGGAGACCATTGTCCCTCTGCAGTCCCTACTAGAGCCTTGAATTCAGTTTTGGACATTGTGGTTTAATGGATGTTTCCTTTAAACATCCTTTAAATGGAGCCCATCCAGACCTCACAGGGCTCTCAGCATGTAAACACGTTCAGCAGTGGGAGGTTCTGGGGTCCCTCTGCAACGCAAGCTGTGCCTGTGAGGACAGGAGGGCAGATCATTATCTGCACCACGGTAAGCAGCACAGTGACCACCCTGCGGTGGGTGGCAAACCAGGCTCCGCTCTGATGACCAGCGAGGTGCTCACGGTCTAGGCACTCACAAGTGAAGGAGCAAACAGAAATTAAGCTGTAGGACAGCAAACAAAATAAGGCAACAGCAAATGAGCAAGCACGAGTCTTGATGCTCCTCACCTGACCTGTTTGCCCCAGTCTCTGCTAGATGGAGCACTCAGGGGCAGCATCTTTAGGAGAAACCAACAGCAATGATCAGGCTGATGAGCCAAGCTGGTGTTTCCCAAAACACCATCACCCTCAGCTCCTCCAGAACCTCTCAGGCAAGTCTGTTCCTCCAGGGCAAGAAGAGCAGCAGCTCCTGGCCCTGCAGTCCAGACCCCATCCTGCGCCCGCCTTCCCTCCGCCACGCTCAGCAGCGGCCCCCCATGCTGGGGCAGGGGCACTGCCCTGCGGGGCAGAGGAGGCGGACCACGCGCTCCCGGATCGGCCGCGTCCTCACCCCGTACACGATGGGGTTGAGCATCGGTGGGACCACCACATAGAGGTTGGCCAGGAGGATATGAACGTGACCTGGGATGTGGTGGCCGAAGCGGTGTGTGAGGAAGGAGAAGAAGGCGGGCATGTAGAACATGAGGATCACGCAGAGGTGGGAGCCGCAGGTGCTCAGGGTTTTGAGGCGGGCCTCTGGGGATGGCAGCCGGAAGATAGCCCTGAGGATGAGCACGTACGAGACAGCAATGAGCACGACATCCAGGCCGGAGGAGAGAAGCGCCGTCGTCAGCCCATACCAGACGTTGGCTCTTATGTCGGCGCAGGCCAGGCGGGCGATGCCCATGTGCTCGCAGTAGGTGTGGGGCATGATGTTGTGCCCGCAGTAGGGCAGCCGCTTCAGCAGGAAGATGGGTGGGAACATGATGCAGAAGCCCCGGACCACGGCAGTCACCGCTATCTTCCCAATCACCGAGGGCGTTAACGTGGACGAGTACCGCAGGGGGTCGCAGACAGCAACATAGCGGTCGAATGCCATAGCCAGCAGGACAGACGACTCCACAATGAAGCTGAAGTGGGTGAAGAACATCTGCGTAATGCAGGCATCAAATGAAATTTCTCTGGCACTGAACCAGAAGATTGCCAGCATCTTGGGCACTGTCGTGGTAGAAAGCATGAGGTCAGAAAGAGCCAGCATCGCGAGAAATAGGTACATGGGCTCATGGAGGCTCCTCTCCGTGATGATGATGAAGAGGAGGACAGAGTTGCTGAACAGTGCAGTGAGGTACATCAGACAGAAGGGGACAGAGATCCAGATGTGGGACTCCTCCATGCCTGGGATGCCTGTCAGGACGAAGGTGATGGGATCAAAGCTGCTTTCGTTGAGCTCATACATGGTGCTGCTGTGCCCACAGTCAGTATGATTCTACTATCTACAAGAAAGACAACAGGATAAATGCCTGGCAAGCCAGCAACATACTGGCAAGCCAGCCCATGACCACCTCCAGACATGTTAAAAACAGTGCATGCAATGTCCTAATTGCAACTGAGCCGTTCATGAGGCCAGGGCCTCGCTTGGTGCATTTCACTGTATGGAGGGATCTGTTCATTCTTGCCCATCAGCCCTCATGAACTGTGTCTGCAAGAAAAACATCTCTGTCCCTCCTCTTGCACTGTGCAACAGGCCAGGTCCTATATATCTCTGCTTTATACGCTGTCACAAAAAGGCTTGTAAGGTCACCATTATTTGCCTAGTCACAGCCAGTGGGCTGTGTTCAGCTTTGTTGTAGTGTGTTTCTTCAGGCAGACAAAATAATAGTGCCTTGATCTGTTCAGATCAGTGACTTGTTCATTTCTGAGAACTCCTTGTAGAAACTGTTAAAACTGGAATAAAAACTGTACTAGTTCCAGCTTGGCTAGGTGTCTTGGGTGTGACTGACATACAACATGACATGCCCCTCGAAATTCTGCTGGACTTGTTTCTCCCTGAATTTCCACCCATAGAAGAATGTTTGTCTATTTACAAATGATGCAAAGTGCTTTTTAAAAATAAATAAATAAATAAATAAATAAATAAATAAATAAATAAAGTGCCTTCTTCTCATTCCATGGGGATTAGAGAGCCAAAAACGGTAGTTGAGGCCCTGGACAACCTGATCTAGTGGGTGGCATCCCTGTCCATGGCAGGCAGGTTGTAACTCAATGATCTTTAGAGTCCCTTCCAACACAAACCATGCTATGATTCCATGAAAACTGATTTGATTTGGACCAAAGCTAAACCTTCCATCTTCAGACACATGCAGAAGGTTTTGTTTTTATTCCAACTGTGGGTATCTGAGTGCATGACATGTTGATGTTTCTCAACATTATCATAGAATTACAGAATCACAGAATCATCTAGGCTGGGAGAGACCTCCAAGATCACTGAGTCCAGCCTCTTTTCCATGAAGAAGGGAAGTTGCCCTCTATGAGCCAGAAGTCCAATGAAAACATCAGTCAGTAGAGAGACCTCCAGCACATCATGAATATTTATCCAACTACTTCTTCCATTACTAAAGTCACATAGAATCATAGAATCATAGAATGGTTTGGGTTGGAAGGGACCTTAAAGATCATCTAATTCCAACCCCCTGCCATGGGCAGGGACACCTCCCACCAGACCAGGTTGCTCAAAGCCCCATCCAACCTGGCCCTGAGCACTTCCAGGGATGGGGCATCCACAGCTTCTCTGGGCAACCTGTGCCAGGACCTCACCACTCTCATGGCAAAGAGTTTCTTCCTTATGTCTAATCTAAATCTACCCTTTTTTAGTTTAGTTTAAAGTTAATCCCCCTTGTCTTATCACTACGCTCCCTGACAAAAAGTCCCACCCCAGCTTTCCGGTAGCTCCCTTTGGGTATTAGAAGGTTGTTATAAGGTCTCCCCGGAGCCTTCTCTTCCCCAGGCAGAGCAACCCCAGCTCCCTCAGCCTTTCTTTGTAGAGGTTCTCCAGCCCCTTGATCATCTTTGCAGCCTCCTTTGGACTCATTCTAATACATTCACGTCCTTCTTGTGCAGGGGGGGGCAGAAATTAACACAGTAATAACTCAACAGAGACAGATAAAGATAGCCTAGGTCTAGAACAGTAAATTAAATGAGCCTGGGAACATTCCTGGGCACCAAAGCCTGCTGGTGCCCCAGTGCTTATTGTTAAAGCCGTTCAGCGAGCCCTTACGCCTCCCCTTTCGGTGGTATGGAAACAGATTTCTCTCACCTGCCAATTTACTGCCTCTGGTTCTTTCCAGACAGGAATGCGGTGCCCCAGGCGCCGATGTTAGCAAAAAGCAACGCACCCCAGCAGCCCCAGCATGACTGAGGAGCTCAGCCCCGATAGGCACGGGGCAGCAGGGGGACCTTCCCCATCCTGAGCCGCAGCAGGAGCATCAGCCTGGCAGCCTGTGGGCATTTAAACTGCATGTGCATTAAATATTAACCACAGGTAACGCTCCTGAGGTGAGTCAAGACATTTCCTGCTTCTCCATCATTTGCACTGCGAGTGTTTCCATGCTCTCCCTGCCCAGACACAGGCTGCATCGCAGGCTGACAGCAGAGTCGGCCGCGTGCCTACAGCCAGGGCGCTGGTGCCCAGGTCGTGTTGTGTCCCCCAGGGAGCAGCTGCTGTCTTCTCGTGCTGGTGAAACCTCCCAAAACAGGCTCTGAGCTCTGCTTCCCATGCCCCGTGCCTCTGTGGGAGGGGTTCCTCCCTCAGGCTCCAGCCCTTGGTCAATGATCTACAAAGCCTGAGAGTGGCCGCAAGCACCAAGCTGGCTTGATCGCTTTGCAAATCAGCAAAAGCTGCAGAGATTTCTTCCCAGCTTGAACTGCTGGACTGAACTGGCACCAACTGGAAACCCAGAAGCACCAGGAGTGCATAACTTATAATACATCGTTACTGCAAAGTCATTTTTAGAGTACGTGATGGTTGCAAAGAAGGAGCTAGAGCAACAGTTCTGTTCAAAGGATGCAAAAAATAATAATAATAATAAAAGATTATTTGAAAGTCAGATATTGCCTGCAACCAACAGGTCCAAGATCCATCAATGCTGCAGAAAAATGGGTCTGAACTCATAGGACTCTATGAATTGATTATTTCTTTCCACCCAGAACCAAAGCAAAATGATTCAGAATAATTGTAATTTTTTGGATGAAACCAAGGAGTTTGAATTCTTGGCCTGCAGTGAAACCTCCATCATCCAGCAATGCCTTGCTCCGTTTCACTGCTGTGGTGTCTCAGGCTCAGAACAAAAGGTAACCGGGGCGGGCAGGAGCTGCGCACCTCGTCCACCCGGAGAACACCCGGCAAGCTCCGGGCGCTGTGCACGCCGTCAGTAGCATCACGCTCAGTCCTGCCCGAGCTGCTGCTGGCATTTGTTCGGGAAGGGGTCTGCTGCTGTTGCACTGCAGCAATTCCCAGTTTGGGCAGGGGCTTCCAGGACCACCAGGGCTGGGAGGGGTTGGCCCCGCCAGGCAGGGCTGGGCTGCTGCCGGCTGCTGCTGGCCCCTGGGTGTGGGGACGGGGGCACCGAGCACCTCCTGCCACGTCCCAGCTGCGGCCCTGTTCTGTGAGGGCCACAGCACACAGCACCTGAGGATGTCCCACGGAGACCCCATTTCTGCAGGAATGCTCCAAGGCTCCTGAACAGTTCAGTGTCTGGGAGGGCTTGTGCCAGAAATGTGCCCATTCCTGCTGGCTGCTCTGGTACCAGTGATCACTTTCCCATCAGACCATGCCTTGCATCTTGGCACCTGCACATGCCGAGTTCTTCCAAGCCCATGTGTCAGGTTCATCCTATCAGTTCATGGTTTCTAATTTCCTTTTATTTCTCTACCTGTGGTTTCTACAGAATAAAGCTGGGCAAAGCTGTTCAGCCCAAAAGTGCAGGGCTTGTGAGGAAGAGCCATGCCACTTCCCAGCTCCTGGAAACAGGCAGTCAGCACACAGACAGCACAGCACCTGCCCAGCCCGGTGGCAGAACTGTCCCCCTGCTATCCCAGGTCACTGTGGCTGTTTTGAGGCCTGTAGGGGGGAGCCCCTGGGGGATGCTTTCACCTTCACCCCCCCGGTGTCTTCCTCCTGCCATGAGCAGCAGGGTCTGCAGCCCCCCAGGAGCCCCGGCGCTGTGCCAGACCCTGGCATTTTGGAGGGACGATTGCACCAGGCAGAGGTGACACAGGCACGTGCTGCAAAGCCACACCTGAAAACACTCCCTTACAGACCTGTGGGCGACCTGCGGACTCACACAAAGATCTTTTTTACGTTGTTCAGTGAAGTCATGTGGTAGAAGGATTAAAACAAACCAAACTAAGTTTGTTTTCACTCAGTTCATAATATAATTAATTGTTAAATATCTTGCTGGGCAGGAATTGCGGCAGGTAATCGCAGGGGGATTCAAAACGAAGCTACAAAAGCAGTTGTCACCCGAGCTCTGATCGCAGTGGAGAGCTCTGGATGGGCAGCCGTGTCTCATCCAACAGGGCAGTGCAGGAACATGATGTGGGCATGGGGGGCTGGATGCAGTGCTGCACCCCAGCTCGTCTCACCTGGTGCCTGGGGCAGATCCTGGCACAGCGCCTGTGGCCAGACCTTCTTGGCCGTGCCTGCTGGGCACTGGAGGACATTTCTCTGCATCACTGGCAATGCAGATTTGCAGCTCGTACACATTCCCATCACTGGTGTAGACCCACAGCCAGGATGAAATGTGCTCAGAAGCACGGCTCTGGGCTCCCAGTTTTCAAAACATTCCTGCAGACAAACAGCTTCTTCCCTGCTGTGTACCTCCTGCTGTCACCAGGCCGGGGCAGGGGTGACACGTGCAGCATCACCAGCAGCTCAGCTGCAGTACCGAACAGCCGCCCCCCTCCAGTGCCGGCCGTGGAGCGCGGGGATGGAGGATGCTGAGGCACAGCCAAGCAGAACGCCTCCCCAGCCCCTCGCTGGTGCACCACTGGGGAGCACTTGTGCAAAACAAATGGTACTGTTCCCTTCCTTGGAGCACGTTCCAAACCCACGGCATGCCCTGGGTGTACCCAGGGCCTATTTCCTATTGTGGTGCTCTGAAATAAAGCCACTGATGAGCTGTCCCAGGCAGGCAGCTCCTTATGCAAACCTGGCAGGCTCAGCTGGTGCCCGCTGTGCTGCACTGAGGGCTGTTGGCTGATGGAGCAGCCACAGAACAGAAACAGGCCCTGCTTCTACCATACCTGCTGTGGGAAACCTCTTCCAGTTCCAGAGCTTGGTTCACAGCCCTTTACCTCAGGAGGAACTTTGGCCCCCACCCAGCACGATGTGCTCTGAACACCTTCCCAGCACGCTGCAGCACTCCCAGCAGCATGGAGCTTGCCCACACAGCCACAGCCCTCCTGCCCCACAGGGCCCTTGGGCTGGCCCTGCAGAGAGGGGCAGTGATGGGAGTGCTCGGGGGTGCATGAGCCATCGCCTAGTAGCAGCAGGAGCCTCAAGAGGCTGCTGAGACCCAGCCTGCTGCATGCCTGCCTCGGGCTGTTGCTGTCAAAGTTTGTGGAGAAAGCTCTGTGCTCACTCCTCAAGGGTTGGAATGGGCCCAGGGAAGCAATGTGGCCAGCTGGAAACCCTGCTAACTCCCAAGTGCCTTGGGCATATGCTGTGGATTTTTCATAGAATCCTAGAACGGCTCAGGTAGGAAGGGACCTTAAAGATCATCTAATTCCAACCCTATGCCATGGGCAGGGACACCTCCCACCAGATCAGGTTGCTCAGGGCCTCATCCAGCCTGGCCCTGAGCACCTCCAGGGATGGGGCATCCACAGCTTCTCTGGGCAGCCTGCTCCAGTGCTTCAGCACTCTCACGGTAAAGAATTTCTTCCTTATGTGTAATCTAAATCTCCCCTCTTTTAGTTTAAAACCACCACTCCTAACCTTATCAGCACTCTCCCTGATTTCTGGATGCTTTCTTTACGGAAGGAGTAACAAGCAGACGGTGAGGTGCACGGTCTGGGGACGAGGCTCCGCAGAGCACAGGTGAGGCTGTTGCCTCTTTGGGATGAGGTCAGTCTGGGATTTCCTCTCATCCCTCCCGTGCACGGGTCTAGGTGATGTCCCTGGTTACTGCTTCCCTGTGGATGGAGCCTGGGCAGACTGAGACCCTGCACAGCCTGCAGACGTGGGGATGGTGGTAAGATTGGAGCCTCTGCAGCTCCTCTGGTGCACAGAGCTTTGCACAGGCCATCAGCTGGCATCACGCTGGGGGAATCATGGCCCTTCCAGCCTTGCCAGGGCTGAGCAGAGCGGGGCTGTGCACCCAGCTTCCTCCCCAAACCCTTGGCATCATGAAGCAAGAGTTTCACCTTAAAACCCCTTTATATTTGTTGGGATCTTCCAGGGCAGGAAAAGAATATATCCTGCTTATCATACTTAGTCTGAAGGGCTTTATTGCCAGAGAAGACAACACTTGAGCAGTGCCCTGCATGGACATTGACCCACCCCATCCCTTCAGGGTCCTTCCCCCCCCCCAGGCACCTCTCCTCCCCAGCCAGGTAATGCCTCCTCGTGGCTTTGGGGTGGAGGGGAGGCCCTGGGCTCCTGCGAGGACAGTAGCAGGTCACAACAAACACAGTAGTCATGGAAATTCTCAAAGGGAGCCATGCCCAGACTTAGAAAAGATGCTTTTGTCTTTCTTTGTATGCATTGTGCATTTCAACATGCATTACTCAGATTCCCCTCACTCCTCATTTTAGGAAGGAATTTGCATTATGCCAAGCTAACCATGGCACAAGTTGGCTTTCCTCCAGGCTGGGTATCAGTCTCTTCCACAGCCAGTAACAACGGCTGCCCTTCCTGAGCTGCCATTTCCCAGTGGAGAGCGAGCACCAGGGTGCCTCAGTCGAAAGGACGTGCTGCTGCTGCACCACAGACTGGCGAGCTCTGTCTCTCCTGCCTCCAGACACGTCCATTTGCCAGCCGCCTGCTCTGCCAACACTGCCTCCCTGCCTTGGTCCCAGCAGCTGCAGCACAGCAAGTGGCCGGGAGTCCTGGAACAGCCCCTGCCTGCCCAGCCGCGCTGCATCCCACACACGAGGGCACTGGAAGGGTGCCCAGGGCCAGGACCGGGGGCCCTGGCCCTAGCCTGGAGCCCGGGAGGTGCCCCCTGGGCCCCAGGCAGCACTGCTGGGCCGGGCGGGTGCCGGAGCCCTGGCCCAGGCTGCCCAGAGAGGGGCTGGGGGCTCTTCCGTGGGGTCTCCAGCAGCCGCTGGGACGTGGGGCTGGGCGAGCAGCTCCGTGGGGCCCTGCTGGGGCAGGGGGCGAGCAGCGGCACCCAGGGGTGCCTCCAAGCAGTCTGGGATCCTGTGGGGCTGGTCCTGGGGACAGTGCTCTCTGTCCCAGAATCCAGCACCGTGGGGACAGGGGATGGGGCAAGGGCAAGGGTCAGGGCCCTGGAACAGATGATGCCCGGAGGATGAGCACAAAGGGGAGGCCCCATGTCCCCTGATGTCCCTGCATGGGTCATTCACAGGGACATCTGTGGGGCCCCTTGGGTCTGGGCCACAAGGGTCTTGGCCAAGAGCAGGGCTGAAGAGCTGCTCTGTGAGTGCTGCAGCCTCTGGAGCCGGCACTGTGGTACCAGTCTGGAGAAACACTGAGTGCTCAGGAGAGTGGACTCTAGAGGTCTCTGCGAGGTAAGAAATGCCGCAGAGCCAGCAGCCCATGGAGACCCACAGCCCAAGCTCAGGGACAGACCCTGATGCAGTGGAACCATGGCAGCAGAAGCTCCAGCCATGACGCAGTGCTGCGGTGGGGGACAAGAAGAGAGGGTGAGGAGGCTCCACAGCCTGCCATGACATGGGGACACCAGCCCCCAGGACATGATGGGTTTCCAGGGCACATACATCCTGGTGCAGCCCCTGCTTGGACCCTTGTCCTCCTCGCTGGGATACCTCCGGTGTGCAGAACGTGTTTCAGTGAGCTCTGACTCGTCAGACTTCGGAAGCAGCCTGCGAGCACGGCCACTGCTCTTCGGCTTCCAGCCTGGCTGCTCTCTACTGCTGCCCGAAGGCATGGCACAACCTCACATAGGGGCATGCATGTCGACCAGTGAAGGTCAGCACAAGGCTTGGGCCCCAGGTGGTTCAGACCTCTCCTGGGGGCTGCCTGTGATGCACTGGAGCATCTCTGCAGCCCCCGGGCTGCACACAGGGCCATGGCCAGCCTGGGGGCACAGCACCTACCAGGAGGCCCCACTTACTGCTCCCACTTCACATCCCCCCACCACCACTGCAGCTTCACCCTGCAGCAGAGCTGTGGGGACAGGAGCAAGCCTGGCAGCTCGAGAGCAAGGAGGACGAGGAGGACAGACAGGCTGGGCACAGTCCATGCTCCCTGCCCAAGATCGGCAGCCTCACCTGCTCGCTTTCCCAGGCAGGGCTCAGCTGGTTCCCACCAGCTACACTAACACAGCCTATTGTCTGGAAGGATTTGTAATTATTACTCTTTATTGCACAGCCTTTTTTCCTCCCAGCACCTGCAACTCACAAGGCAGGGACAGCAGGCGTGTGACGCTTTCCTTCCCACGCCACGCTGCACCATGAGCGCAGAAATCACAGCACTGCCCTGGATGAGACTTGGTCCCTCTGCTGTGGCACAGCCCCAGCTAAGGAGAACCCCACTGGCTTGATGCTGGTGCTTTTGATGTTTCTTTTCCACACTTTCTCTAGAGGGAAGGGAATCATTCACACCAGAAAAGATGCTCAGGAGGAGCCCCGTCTCCTGCTCCAACACCAAAGCTGGGCTTTACTGTTCTGGGGAGCAATGCAGAAATCCTCACTCGGTGCTTGCCCAAACGCACCGTGTTGGTTTTATGTTTGTCTTTTCAACTAGAGAAACTCACTGAGCGACCACTAGTATGTATTTAACCTTTAAGTGTTTTCTCCATGGAAGAAGAGCACGGTAAGCGAGAGGAGGCAGAACATGATGCTCACAGCTCATAATAGCTCAGCAGCAAACACTGCACATCCTTGAGGTCAAGAGAACAAAGATGCAGAGAAACAACAGCACCGGTGCTCCAGAGATGCTATTTTTGCTTTCAGGATCATCTTCCCAATGAGAGCTTTGCCTGCACGAGGTGGAGAGTACACAGTGAGAGCGAGCGGACATGGGGCTGGAGGGCAGGGCTGTAACCGGCAGAAGTTCAGTCTGTTCTGACCTCACAAACTGCCATGGCACATTTATCACCACCCTTACCACGAGCTGCAGAGGTACAAAGCAGCAGTCGTGTACTACCGAAAGCAGCCAGCTGACGACATGAAGCTTTGATTCATGCAGCACCAGCAAAGCATCACGCAGCGGCACCGTCCCTCACCTGCACGGGTGCTGTGGCCGTGGCTGCAGCCACCTCTTCCTCCCCTCCTGCCATTAGTCTCCCTCTTGCACACGCCTGCAGATAACTCTGTCCTCCTCCCAGCAGAGCCCAACCCAGCCAGGAGCCACAGAGAGCCAAGGGCAAGGCCGAGCTGCTGGACCCCGTCCCCAGGCAGCACTGAGGTTTGCCTCCTGCATGCTTTACTGGCAGCCGCTGTGTGAGCAGTCCCCGAGCAGGGGATCAGAGCAGGACAGCTCTGCAGAGGTTTCCCCATGGCAGCAGGGCACTGGAGCACCCTGCCGCTGTCAGAGCTGCAGCCCTGCCCCAGCCCCAGCCTGGGGCCAGCTCTGCCTGGCAGCAGCAGAGGAGTAGAAAGAGCATCCACCTGCCCGTCTTGCTGGGGCTTTTCAGCCTGGAGAAGAGAATACTCCAGAAGGACCTCATTGCAACCTTTCAGTACGTGAAGGGGACTTACAAAAAAGATGGTAAGCAATTCTTGGCTCAATCGGATAATTACAGGATGAGGGGGAATGGTTTTAAACTAAAATAGGAGAGATTTATATTAGAGGTTAGGAGGAAATTCTTCACTTGAAGGGTGGTGAGGCACTGGAACAGGTTGCCCAGAGGGGTTGTGGATGCCCTACCCCTGGAGGTGTTCAAGGCCAAGTTGCATGAGGCCCTGGACAACCTGATCTAGTGGGTGGTGTCCTTGCCTATGGCAGGAGGGTTGGAAATGGATGATCTTTAAGGTCCCTTTCAACCCGAGTCATTCTATGATTCTATGATCTGTGGGGCTGAGGCATCACTGAGGCCATCACCCTGCCTGGAGACATCAGGGTCTCACAGCAGGTGACTCCAGCTCTTCCTCCCAGCTCTGAGATGCATGGGGATGCTCTTGGGCAAGCTGCAAGCATGGCACACCAGGCAGTGAATGAAGTGCCATTCCTGGAAAGGGTTTGTACAAGACCAGGGCTGAGCTTCAGCAGCTCACACTCACCAGCAGCACTCCTCTGCCAAGCCCAGGGGGCTCATCCTCTCCTCATCATTATCAAGAGCAGAGAGGGAGCACACCCATGCTCAGGGGTTTGGCACCATGAACTTCCCATGCTCAGCGTGTTGCAGAAGCACAGTTTGTTAGCAATGACAAGGCTGAGCACATAGCTGGAAGCCAGCCTGCAGAAGCCCTTCACTCACCGTGTTCCAGGGCCCTGACCCTTGCCCTTGCCCCATCCCCTGTCCCCACGGTGCTGGATTCTGGGACAGAGAGCACTGTCCCCAGGAGCAGCCCCACAGGATCCCAGACTGCTTGGAGGCACCCATGGGTGCCGCTGCTCGCCCCCTGCCCCAGCAGGGCCCTGCGGAACCACTCGCCCAGCCCCACATCCCGGCGGCTGCTGGAGACCCTGCGGAGGAGCCCCCAGCCCCTCTCTGGGCAGCCTGGGCCAGGGCTCCGGCACCCGCCCGGCACAGCAGTGCTGCCTGGGGCCCAGGGGGCACCTCCCGGGCTCCAGGCTGGGCCCGGGGCCTCTGCTCCTGGCCCTGGGCACCCCTGGCAAGAGCCCGGCTCCGGCCTCTGTGCAGCTCCCCGCAGGCCCCAGCAGCCCCAGGGGAGCTCCCCCGGAGCCTCCTCCTCCTCTCCAGCCCCAGCTCTCACAGCCTCTACTCAGGGGTGCTCCAGGCCCTCCCGAACCTCGGGGCCCTGTTGGGCTCCTGTCCAGCCTCCAAGTCCCTAGCAGGCACAGACACAGCTTTTTCTTCACATACATGAAAGGTGATCAGTGCTCAGCCTGCTCCTTTCCCATCCAAGCCCATCCCAGCCTGCTGCATTTCCTTGCTTGCCTCATTGGTGGTTTCTATCTGACAGTGGCCATGTAGAGGACAGGGCTGCTCCCACAGACATCATCCCACGGGGCTCTTGAGCCTGGGAAACATTCCCCAGCACTCCCGTTCCCATGAGGAAAGTCACAGCACTGAGAATCGGGTGTCACAGTAAGAGTCGTGCTGGGGGCACGCTGGTGCCATGTCGGTGTTGCTGTGTCCCCATGCCATGCCACGCACCGCTGTTTCACCGTGGGCTGCAGCAGCGTAGCCGTGCCTGCGGAGCAAGGGTGCAGTGGTGGGCACTCGTGATGAGCCACGAGGACACACGTAACCCAGGTAGCTCCAGGGGAACGGTGACAGCTTGCGTCACGCTGAGACAGGAGGGCACTGGGTACACATCCCGAGCCATCTGGACGATTCCTTTCCCCTCCAGTGACTGGATGGGGACAAGAGCATGGAGGAGGGTGAAACCGCCTTCCGGAGCACTGCAAGCAGCATGCTGTGTTCACACTGCCAATGTTTGTCCAGTGCTGCATGAAACAAGCAGGGTAAACATGGCCTGGGAATCATTTCTGAACACTACCAAGAAAGGCTCCTAATGGATCACCCTCACGTGGGACAAACCTGATTGTATCTCAGACCTGAGCAATAACTAATGATGCTCAGATAACACAGCCCAGCTGGCTGTTTGTGTAGGAAATACTGGAGAGAAGATGGGCGTTGGAAATCATCTGCTTGCTGATCCTGTTCCACTTCAAGGCATTTTCACTGTCAGACACAAGAAGCCGAGGAGGACCCAGCTGGAAAACAGCTCTGTGCTGGGTGAGGTGCTACACGGTGCCTGCCGTGGTGACGAGCAGCCAGGCCACTTGCTGAAGCACAAACCTGACAGAGGACATCTCGGGCTGCAAGAGCTCAGCCCAAAGCAGCAGAAGCCCAAAGGTGGGTGGGCAGCTCCCGGGCCCTTCATGGACCTTGCCATTCAGTGGTGGCAGCACCAAAGCCACTGAGCATCAGCTGCAGCACGGACACCTGGCATGCTGCAGGAGCAGAGCTGGCACTAATCACCAAGCCTGGCCTCCACTACCCAAACCACTGCTAACAATATCCCCAAGAGTAAAATCACTGAGTACAAGGTCCTCAGGAAGGAACAGCAGAGACAGGGCACAAAGGGGAAAGGTGCTGCAAGGGCCCCGATAGCCTTGGTGGAAGGGTTTGTGTTGCATCAAGCTGGGAGCTTTGCACAGGAACAAGAGGATCCCCCTTGCCCTGAGTCACAGCGAAGCCGGGGAGGCAAGGCAAGCACCAGGACCTTCCAGCAGACATGGGGCCCTGCAGGGCAGAGCAGCAGGAGGCAGGGGGTGGCTGGGTCCAGGCTGCGGGTCCTGATGCTTTAATTCCCCTTCCCAAAGCCACCAGCACAGCCCTGGCCCCAGCACCACGGGAAGGCAGAGTCAATGTGACACCAGCACGGCAGCACAGCAGGTCTCTGCAGAAGTAAGAGTCTGGGCCAGGCATCCCATGTCCTGGTTTGCGGTGCATCCCATCATGAGTAGCTTCCACATTCTTATATTAAGGGTTTATTTTCTCACCAAAAGATAAAAACTTAATAACAACCAAATATGTATCCCAAGTTAGGAAGCCATTATTTTTAACAGCGTCGTTATCACTGCTGATCTATCCCACGGCAGATCTGAAGTTCAGTGAGAGCACACAGGCACTGACATCTTCAGAAACAGCAGGAATTTACTTGCCTCGGTGACATCAGCAGCTGAAATCGCTGGCTGTGGCTCATGGCTTTGTCTCTGTCTCTCGCTCTTTGTCATCTTATCTGGTAGTTCAGTGGTTTGAGTCCTTTGTTAGGGAAAAAAATGTTCCTGCCATACAGTTAATTTTAGCAACCCATTTTCCATTGTCATTGCCTGAGCTGATTCCAGCACAACAGAGCAAACATCCCTCAGCACTGAGGATGTCAGGTTCTGGAGCCCCCCCTGATGCTGGGTGCATGCCCCACTCGCTCTCCTGGCCTTGCCCGGGCCATGCAGTGCCCATGCAGGCTCAGCCTTGTGGCTCGGCTGTGGTCGCAGCTTTGGCTCGGGTCCCGCAGTGCGACCGAGGCTCTGGAGCGCTGCACCTGCCGGCCAGGGCTTTGGTGCAGTCATTTCCAGCTCCTGTATCAGCCAAATGTTACCCAAACAGAGTCAGCCCGCACACACGGTTGTGTGGTGTGGAGGGTGTACACATCAGTGTTGGACCAATCTGTGTGTTTTTAACTCTGTAAGTGCACAAGGCGAGAAACTACATGGGCATTGGCCAGGAGAACGTGTGTGATGTGCCCAGCAAAGCAATGGGTGAAAGAGGAGAAAATTACCTGGAGATGGGCACCCAGGGCACCAAAGGACCAAGGCCAGCTGGGGCAGGGAGCAGAGAGAACTTGAGCCAGGCCTGGCTGAGCCTGGGCAGAGGAAAGAGGAGAGACGAAAGAGGAAAAACGTGGGAGAGACGCAGGGATGCTCAAACTGCAGCTCGCCACTGCTGGTCTCTGCCAGGGCAGGCTGCGATCAAGCCATGGGGCCACCATGCGGATAGGGACATTTCCTCAGGCTGCAGGTCCCCCTCGGCCGCATCCTGCAGCTAGCCCGGTAGATGCAGGCCGTGTCACATCCACCGCAGGAGCTGGGAGACACCTAAAACACGTCTGCACCTTCCTGCTGCTGGAACACAGCGTGAGGTCCCAGCCCCGGGGCTGCACCTGCTGCCTCCACCAGAGCCCAGCACCCATCCTGCACCGCCTGCATCACACTGGGGGTGCTCAGGGCTCAGAGCCCTTGTGCTGGGGCAACCAGGAGCAGCTCCACAGCTGAGGCCTCTGCAAGGTGACATAAACCTGGGCCGGGAAGGAGGAGCTGCTGCAGGTGACGGCGGGGGCTTTGCAGCAGCAATGTCTTAGACCTCAGCATCTCTGTGACCCCTTCCTGCCCATCCCTGGAGGATGTTTAGAGCCAAAGGGGAGACACAGGGCTCTTCTCTTCTGGTGCTTCCAGATACGGGTGATTCAGTGCAGATCTGACAGTTAACAGTACAGGTGTTGGAAGCAAACCCACTTGGCCAAGGAAGCAGAGGGGAGTGCAGAGAGGAGAAAACCTCCAAGCTACAAATAATAATCCTGAATTAGTAACTGCTTCCCACGTGGAGCAAAGGCAACGTTCTGTGGGTGGGAGCTGGCAGAATTTGTGGGTCAGACAGCACGGAAGAAAGAGACGTTTGTCTTTGCTCTCGTCACAGCAGAAGTAGCTGCCTGTCTTGAGGCCGTGGCTGTCCTCCAGCCGTCCCACGGAACAGCCAGCGCAGCCCTCCTGGGCGAGGTGGGAACTTCTCACAAATCTAGTGACATCTGGTATTTTTTATTTTGTGACAATCATGGTTACATTAATATGCAAGACATCAGAGTGCTCAGACCTTGTGGGTGCTGATAAAAACACTTTTTCTTTGCCCTTCTGATTTTAATCTCAAGCATGTACTTGGCTTGCAGTTGAAGCTGTGCTCTCTGCACCAGCATTTTCTGGGATGTGGATTTTTTGGCTCCTGGCTCACACTAAGCCTCTCCCTGCCTCAGCCTGACCAAGCAGTCCTTCTTGCTCGGGCAGATCCCCAACCAAGCTCTCGGTCTCACGCACAGCAGGCGCCTGGCCATGACACTCAATGGGGGGAAAGCATGACATGGAGCCAGCGCCCAGGTGCTGCAGTGGTGCGGGTTTGTGCATCCACTGCGCCGTCTGAAACTGAGCCCTCGCCCCGATGGGTGCCCACAGACCAAGCCCTCCATCCCTGGGCACGGTGCCTGTGGCAGCGTACTGCAAGGGGAGAAGCAGCAGAGCTCCAAAAGCAGAGCCTCAGGTGTACACAGTGGTCCCAACGTAGTCCCAAAGGTGCCCCCGTGCAGGGAAGCCTTGCTTTCTGCCTTCACTGCACCTTCCAGGAGCTGGACTCCATGACCCTGGCAGGTCCCTTCCAGCCCGGGATACTCTGTGATTAACCCAGTGCTTAGGGGGCAGAAATCTCTACACCTGAATCCACAGAAAGTGGCTGGGGGTGGCAGTAAGAGCCCCACTGGGGAGGTCTCGTGGTGTGCAGCCATATGTGAAATGCCGCCCTGGCTGGTGATGAATTAACTGCAGCAAATATTTCCACAGCGCACATGAGAAGAGTTACGTACGGCTGCATGCACGCGACTCGTGCTGAACACGAAGCCCTGCTCTCTGCTGGGTGCAGACCGAGGGCAGCAGCTTCCCAGAGCAGCGCCTGCACCTGAGGTGCCCTCAGCCCTGTCCCCCCCGCGGCCCCACAGGGACTGTGCCGGTTCCCTCTGTGCCCCGGTTGGGACGGGGCTGCAGGCTCCCCTCACAGCATCCCTTGAGCCCAGGGGGGCTGCTGAGACCTGTTCCTTCTGAGGTTTGATTTTCAAAAATCTGTCCTGCCTGAGCATAACAGAAATCTCAGCCTGACTCTGGGCAGATGCAGAGCAGCCAGGAAGGAGAAGCATGCCTTTGTAATTATTACTTACAAGCTGGATGTGCCGTGAGACACGGCACCGCCGCGATGACAGTTTGGCAGAGGTAATTTTCCAGGCATGTCTGCATGGTGAAGAGACACTTCCATGAGCTGGAGAGTGCATGCTGGCAGTCCTGGAAGCATCCTCCCCAGTGCAGCGGAGGCCACAGTGGTGGGGCTGATGAAATTAGAGCCATAATTTCATGTTTTAAGGGGGCTGCAGCACCCAGCCTGCTGCCAGGACTGTGCCTGCGGGTTCCTCGCTCAGCCTCTGCCCATGGTAAATCTTCCCCAAAAGCCAAAGCCCTCAGCAGCCTCTGGGCCGCCCTGGCTGGCTCTTTGCACCAGTGTGAACACAGGCACGGTGAGGGCAGTGCTTTAAAGAGGAATTTTAAGAGCCAAACCTTCTCATTTGTTAATTCAACATGTTTAAACTGGCTTGTTCAAGCGCAATATTCACTTGTTTTCTGTTTCAAATGGCACTCCTGGTTTGCTCTAAGAGTTAAAAATGTCACCAGTTTTAGGTGCTTTTGGTGTAATTACTTCTGGTGCTTGCTGTAAGCACCACTTGTTTTCATTTTCATTGTAATTTGTTTGCACTTCTTTAAGCAGCTTAATCACAGCACATTATTGTTCTGGGGTTTGTTTTTATTTTTTCATTTTGCGTTTTCCGCTGATATCAGATTTTTTCCTCTTAACACATACTGTTCTTTTCCTGCTTCATTATCTGCTAATTTACAGTCAGTCTGAGTAGCACCGGGTGGCGCAGGAACAATCCCGGGAACTGCAGAGGGATCCTGCAGGACAGCAGGCTTCACGACTGCAGATGAAAGCCAGCCTGCATAAGCGCAATGTGATGCACGTGAGGAAGAACAGCCCCAAATTCACATGCAAAACCAAACTCGGGCACTGGTCCCTGCTGGAGCTGCAATGTACACATCCAGGTATGGGGCAGGGTCACCGGGACATGGGTCCTGTCCAGAGCAGGATGCGGCCCCACAGAGCAGGGACACGGGGTTTGCACAGGCAGACAGGCATGCAGTCATCGCTGCTGCCTGGGAGCCCCAGAACTGGGGGCTGGGGCAGGGCAGGGGGGAACCCCATGAGATACCTGGGAAAGCATCTTCCTCAGGCAGGGGCTGAGCTGAAAGCCCTGCGACTCGTGCGGCTGCGCACCGGTGGGAGTGCAGCACAGCCAGGCAGCCTGCAGGGAGCAAATTTGCAGGGAATGGAGAGCCCGGGACATAGCGAGGGCCGTGGTCTGCTCTGGCCCCGTGCACGCAGGGAGTGTATCGGCTGCGATGGGCTCAGGAGGTGCCTGGAGCTGACAGGAGCCTGGGAAAGCTCCTGGGAGGGCAGTGCAGGGGCAGCTGCTGGCTTCTGCTCCCCGGCAGCCGATGGCAGGACACACAGGATCAGCACAGAGCTGCACCAGGGGAGGGCCAGGATGGGCACTAGGACACTTTACTGCGAGGGCAGTCAAGCACCAGAAGAGGCTTCCTAGCAACGTCATTGATGTCCCAAGCCTATCACTGCTCAAGAGGCATTTGGACAACGCATTAGTACTTTAACCTGGGGTTAGCCCTGAGGTGGAAGGGCAGGTGGACTAAGTGTCTCTGCAGGTCTCTTCAAGCTCAACTATTCTAATTCTAAAAATTCTAAAGCTGCACATGCTTGCCCTGTTTATGATCCTTCCTCAGGGGCCATGCCTGGTGGATTACAGGGCTAGAAAGACCTTTGGCGTGAAACTCCACACTCAGTCTTACCACCTGACAGCACGAGAAGTGGAAGAGTTCTCAGGAACCTCTGCGAGTGTTGTCCCCACACAAGAACCACATCGAGTCTCTGTGCTCCAGCACGGTGGAGGCAGCGCAGGGGCACCGGCAGCAGCAATGCCTCTGCCATGGGCACCCGGGGTGGCAGAGCTGAGCGGGGCGCTGCCGGGCAGCCCCCTCGCGGGGCAGGAGCTGTGCGGGCAGCACAGCGGCTCAGAGCCCTCAGCAGCGTGGGGGCTGCTCCTGCACATCCCCAGGGGACGTGGGTGCCTCTCCCCGTGTCATTTGCAGGATGGGCTGCATGTGGTAGGCTGAAGGACAAACCCATCCAGGACCTGACCCTATGCTGTCTTGAGCTGTCCCCAAGAGAAGATGCATATTGTCCCCAGAGGTGATGGACATTGTCCTAAGAGATGACAGATATCACCCCAGGAGATGACGGATATCGCCCCAGGAAATTATGGAAACGGCCCGAGGAGATGGTGGACATTGTCCCA
>NC_048893.1:204368164-204414756 GCF_011077185.1 Oxyura jamaicensis
ATGATGGACATTGTCCCAGGAGATGATGGACATTGTCCCTGGAGGTGTTGGACATTGTCCCAGGAGGTGATGGATATGGTCCCAAGAGATGATGGATATTGTTCCGGGAAATGATGAATATTGTCCTTCAACTGTCTTAGGAAACATTTAGCAGCTCCCATGATGGGACCTGAAGGGCTCTAAAACTGCAGGTTCCCGGCCTGTTTGGCTTTCACCCCACCCGGCAGCTTGAGGTGCTTCAGGTCCCTCTGAAGGGCAGGGATGGGGACGGGAACAGGGACGGGGACAGGGGTAAGGATAGGAATAGGAATGGGGATGGGGACGGGGATGGGGACAAGGATGATAATGGGAATGGGGACAGGGATGGGGACAGGGACAGTGTCGGGGAGGGGAGGCCACCATGGCCCTGCTACCCATGCGCTCTTGCTCCCTGTCCCCAGTGGAGGGGACACTTGGTGGCTCCAGGTCTTTCAGCAATTCAATATTCTGCAAGGTTGAAAGTATCATAATTTACATTATGCTTTAAATTTCTAATAGCCAGTAGAAATTTAATCATGCAATAATCAGGCTGTTAAGCTTCATATTCCAATAAGTGCTGAGGTTGTTATCTCCCAATTACTCCAGCAAATTTTAATTAGTCCAGAAGGCATTATCTAAAAATCCATTCACAGAGAAAACCATGTCCCAGCCAGCGAGAGGCCTGGGGCGGTGTCGGGGCACCGGGGTTGCTCAGCCTTGGTGCTGAACCAGGACCCTCCTGCAAGCTCTGTCCCAGCAGCGACAGCTCTGTGACAGCCCCGTCTGTCTGTCTGTCTGTCCACAGCACTCTCTGGGTGCAGAGAAGCACAGCTCAGGGCTGGCCACAGAGACCGTGGCGGTTCCAAAGCTCCTGGCGAGGTTCCCCCTCTGTAGGACTTGCAATAAGAGCTAAGTGACTTCACCCATGGGTTGTTTTGCTCCCATCCTTATGAAAACAGAATCTCCTGGTTGCCGTGCAGCTGTCCAGGCACAGCACCCTTGCTCTGCTCGTAAATAACCTCGTGAGAAGGTTTCCACGTGCCAGTCCAGTGGCTGCTAACACAACCGGCGCTCGCTCCTGACCCCAGCTCTTGCAGCCACCGCTGGGCAGCAGGGGCAGGGACGGGGAGAGGCGAGCCCAGAAACTCTCCATGCCCCAAGCCACCCAGAGCCGTGCCGAGCCCCACACTGATCCCACCCCGCATCAGCACCACGGTGCCTGTGGGTTGTCTTGTCTTAGGCACCTTGGTAGGAAAATCTTGGCATATGAACATGTATTTTGGGGGCAAATCGGGTATTAACTCATGTACCTGCTGGCGCAGGCTGGACAGCATCTCCACGGTGCATGTTCATGTGCTGCTGTGCTGCTCCCACCCTGCCCTGCTCCCTACCAGCAGCGGCAGTGAGACCCCCCCCAGGTGCTTCCCCTCCCTGGGGCATCCCCAGGGCGCAGACCCCCAGAGCTCTCAGCACCCATCCACCGCCCGCCACGGCAGGGCAGCGTGCCGCGGGGGGCTCGCAGGCCCCGGGCCAGCCACAGAAGAGCAGGGGGGGCAGCGGGAGGGGAGCCGCGATGGCTCAGCAGCGTGGTGGAGCCGCAGCACCGTCAGAGGAAACGGCTGCGGCTCGGGGAGCGCGGAAACAGAGAGTCCTTGAGTGAAGGATGGGAATGGACGAAATGAAGGAGAGCGACACTTGGTAGAAGTGCAGAGAAGAAAACCAAAACAGAAACACACTTTCATCAACAGCGCTGCTCTGGGGCTAGGAAACGAACACTGGAATGTCTGGCCCTGGCTGAACGCAGCGGTGTAATGAGCATCAAGGAAGCCTGGTGGAAAAAGGACAACCACGAGGATGCTAACACCAGGCAGTGTGCAGCAAGAGAAAGCAGCTCTTGCTGGCAGCATAGCACTCCCCCGTGTCCCGGAGAGCACCCCACCAAATTGAGTTAACTAATTAAATTCCTCAACAAATAATGAAATACACAGAGACTGGTACTCAGCCTAAGGAGTTAGAGTTAAATCTGTTCTGAACCAAATCTGCACGGCTGGGGTGTGCTGGGGCATGACAGAGGAGGGCAGCACCAGACAAAATCTTCATGGGGACAAGAGGCAGGGGTGGCCTCGGGTGGGCTCCATGCATCATGGGGCAGCGATTCAGCTCAGCCCTGGGCAGACAACTCAGATTTGGACATTCTGCCCAAGACAGAGCAGAGAGAAGGCAAGTGCCAGCTCAAGTGGGTGAATGCGAGGCTGGGTGGGGGTGGGCACGGGCTCCTCGCTGCCCCCAAGCCCTCCCCAAGCCCAGCCGGGGCAGGGCACGAGGCAGAGCCATAAGTGAGGGGTGGTCCCAGCCCCGGGGCCAATGGAGCCTCCAGAGGGAAGGTGGACAGGTTATTTGTGTTTCTTGCTGACCACCAACCCCAATGTGACCAGCAGGCATTTTCCCAGAGGACGGCGTTGCTGCTTCTCCATTTTTCCCAGAAGAAAGCCCCAGGACATGGCACAGTGATGGGAGAGGCACTCTAGGGCCTCCCTAGGGCCAGGCCAAAACACGGCGAGACCCTCGTGGCACTGTGCTGGGCTCACCAGGGCACCCCTCGCTTGAGCCAGCCCCGCGGTCACATCCTCGCTGCTTACACCGGAGGGAATGGGAAAGGCTCCCCTGAACGGCGCGTGCTGCGTTACGGTTCAGCACCGAACCTCATCCGACGCTGGACGACCCATTCATTATCCTCAGGCACTTGTGCTCCTGCCCTTTTTGCCTTGATAAATGTTTTATTGTGTTGTCTGCAGAATGGTTTCATCACATCTCATGGGCTTTTTAATTAACGCTGTTCCTCCACCAGCAGTATTTTCTTGGTAAAAAGCAGGAACTGTCCTCAATGAATTTAAACTGACTGATAACATCATTTTGACCTTTTCAGCTGCTGCTTTTCAAAATTCATATTTAACCTGCTCTCTTTGAAGAAAGATGTTGCAACAGACACCAGGGCAAGCGCGGCCATCCTGCCTCACCGTTGCAGGAAGGTCAACATCACAAAGCAGCAATTCAATCATAAACACTCAAAACCTCAGCAGGAGTGTATTTATCACGACAAAAATGCACCCATCAGTGCAGCACCACAAGAAAGCACATTTTTAATAATTTATTAAATAATGATTAATCTTTTAAAATGCATTTGGTACATGTGCATAGTTCCTTCTAGAGAGCAGAAAAGAGCAAAAGCACTGTAGATAAATGACACAAACAGGGGACTGAGCCAGGCTGGCTGATGAAATGCCCTTTTATTACCCCCCAGAGCCACAGACACAAGGTCTGCCTGGGCTTCTGGCAGCAGCCGGACACTGCCAGCAGTGCCGGGACTATGGCATTACCGCAGCCGCTCTCACACGTTAGTGTCAGACCTGTTACATTCATGCCTGTCCTGGTACGACTTTGCGCCTTCCAGTGCCGCTTGCATGACACCCCTCCCCTGAATTCTCTCTACTTCCCATCGCTGAGGGACATGGAGGAAATGTTGCCTCAGCGGCAGCGTCACCTGAAGCCTGATGCTTCTTTGGAGCAGCACTGTGAGGGCGCTGCCTCTGCCGTGTGTTGTCACCCGCAGTATTCAACCTCCCACCAAACCTTCCCCCATAGAACCAAAGGAGATGGGATGGGATGGGATGGGGATGGGATGGGATGGGATGGGGATGGGATGGGGATGGGGATGGGGATGGGATGGGGATGGGGATGGGGATGGGATGGGGTGGGATGGGATGGGATGGGGATGGGGATGGGATGGGATGGGATGGGGATGGAATGGCATGGCATGGCATATCACAGAATCACAGAATCACAGAATTTCTAGGTTGGAAGAGACCTCAAGATCATCAAGTCCAACCTCTGACCTAACACTAACAGTCCCCACTAAACCACATCCCTAAGCTCTACATCTAAAGCATGGAACAGTTCAGCTGGAAGGGACCTCCAGAGATCATCTAGCCCAACTGCCTGACCACTTCAGGGCTAACCAAAAATTAAAGCATATTACTGAGGGCATTGTCCAAATGTCTCGAGCACTGACAGGCTTGGGGCACCTCTCTAAGAAAAACTCAGCCCCGAGGCCTAAAGCAAGCGATGACTGCACAAAATCCAGGCTGCAGCCTTCTCCCTAAACTCCACGTGGAGGCTGAGGCTGGCTCTTGACACCAGGCGCAGCACAACCCGCCGTGGTGGGGACAGGGACACGATGGCACTGGGCAGGGGAGCAGCAACACAGGAGCAGTCCCATGGCCAGCGCTGTGCCCAGGCGGCAGCACTGCTCTGCAGCCAGCGCTGCTTTCCCTCGCCTCTGGTGCTCAGGTGCCGCAGGGAAACTGTGGGGCTGCAACACCTGTGGGACCACACAAATGCCCCGGCCACCTTGGTGTGCAGAGTAGGACACGCGGGTGCGAGCAGAGGGGAAGTTTCAAGGCACAACCCAGCAGGAAAGCAACCTCTGCTCTGTGGCCATCATGCACATCATGGAGTCTGAAACGCAGCCTCATTAAACACGTTTGGGTTTGATATAGGTGGTGCTGGTAATGAAGGAACAAGTCACTGCCTTGTGCTGATGAAAGCTGTAGTCCCTGAGATACGAGCTACAGTGCTTCACTGGTGATCCAGGGCTCTTTTTCCTTGAACCCCTCTTTTAGTGCATGTTTGCATCTAGCACATGGGCAGCGAGAGCGCTCCTGCTGAGGCTAACAGCTCAGCACCGGGGGGTTATCCCAGCACTGCCTCTGGAGAGCACCAACCTGCACGAAGATGGGTGCCGAAAGCGAGACCTTGGCCAAACGCACCCTGACGCAGAGGCAAGGATGGAGCTGCAGCCCCCACAGAACCGTGTGGATGCTGGGAGCCACCAGAGGAAGCGTCCTGGTGCTTGCAGCAGGTGGAGGGAGCTCACTGGGGGTACATCGTGGCCGCACTGCGAGGGCTGAGCGCACAGCGGCCGCGGGCTCACGGGGCTGCGCCTGGGATGGGGCCGCAGGGACTGGCGCTGCCCTCCAAGGTTATGAAATCATGCCTGCTGCCAGAGGAAATGTCTTCCATTACTCGGCAGTTTGTTGCTCTGATCTGTGCTTTCTGTTTCACTCCTCAGCTGTGGTTTATGTTTCTCTTCTGGTACAAGCTCTGCTCTTAAAGCCGAGTAAACACCAGTAGATGCGCAGGGTGTTTGCTGCCCCTAGAGCTGGTAGAAACCCCTCAGCCATCACACCTCATTAAGCATCCATCCGTGGCTATACCCTGACACTCTCATTGCCCAGCAGCACAAGCACTGCCATCCTCCCATGTCCCATGGCGAGCAGCACCCAGCCAGCACTGCCTGGGGCTGGGGACACCGGCAGCGGCAGCTCAGAAAGCAGCGGTGTCCCCATGTCCCTCGCAGCACAAGGGGATGCTGCGTTTCAGCCAGGTCCTGTCCTACGACGGGTGCTGCACGTGGTGGCATCGGGAGGAGCGTGGGCAGCCATGGATAGGCACAGGCATGTGCAGAGAAAAGAGGCAGGAACAAGGAAGGGGCCTTCAAAAATGCCAATTTGTCCTCTCCACGTTTTGTACCGGCAGTTCTGGGCTCTGCCTCCCCAAAGGGGGTTACATGCACAGTCTGTCCACGCAACAGAAAGGGTGATGGAGGGTCCCAGACCCCTGATAGTGCGTAGGGGCCCCAGGAGCCCCCACCATCGGTGGCAGCTCCATGCTGGGCAGCTGGGCAGCCTGAAGGGCTTATGCAGCAAAGCGACGTCAGTGAGGAGGCTTGGAGGCTACAGAGCACGGTCAGTCTGAAGGCTAGTAAATTCATTTTCCATAGCACGGCAGCTGAATTGAAGAGAGCACGAAGTCACAGAGATGGAAACAGGAGCTGAAATAAGTGCAGTGTGGGATAATTTAGTTTCCAGATGAGAGATTTTTTTGGAAAATTTATCTGAAGATCCCTGACGTTGGGAAAGTTGGATGTAGACAGAAAATTGACAAAGTGCACCCTGAAACTGAAGCTATTAATGATATTGCCACTCTCCCATGCCTGGGGTGGTGCAGACACCATTTGCTCCACACTATGCCCTCGGCCATCGGCTTCTCTTGGGCTCTGCTCATGCCAGACAGGGTCCCCCTGCCAGGAACCACACAGAGCCTCCTGCTGCATGCCCACCACAGCGAAACGTCTTTGGCCCAGGCTCCTCCCGAGCGACGATCAGCTGCCACCACACTGGGCAGTGCACACTTCCAGGACATGTTCCTCCATCCCAGAGCCCGCAGCTAAGGACTTTCTGTTCAGAAGAGGAACTTTAGAGAGCGAAGAGCCCAGCCCCCACCTCCAGAAGCGCTTTCTGTCACTCGTCCTCCGACACTGCAGTTTCTGTACATTTCGGCATGAGCAGGAAAGCACAGAGCCTTGGCAAAGCTCCGCAGTGCGGCAGCCCCATGCCCCAGCTGCACAGGGGAACCAGCGGGGGCTTGGCCAGGGGCAGCAGGGCAGAGCCGGCACAGCTCTGGGGTGTTAGGAGCGAGCGCTGTCCCATGGGGGCTGCTCGCCCTGCCACTGCTGATGCTCCTTGCTCGGCAGGAGAGGCAAGGAGCAAGCAGGGCGCAGACACGAGTCAGC
This sequence comes from Oxyura jamaicensis, assembly GCF_011077185.1. NCBI lineage: Eukaryota > Metazoa > Chordata > Aves > Anseriformes > Anatidae > Oxyura > Oxyura jamaicensis. The sequence continues at coordinate 204,374,814 of NC_048893.1, forward strand.
CTCCCCACCTCCTGTATGGCACTTGTCTCTGATAAGAATTAGAACTGGGCTGTTGCAAACGGGCTTGTTGGGATTACTCGCAAGACCAGCAATCAGCCAGATAAATCTGCTTAAGGAAAGCCCAGGAGTGAAGGCAAAGGACTAATTGCTCTGGTGAATAAAGACTCTGGTTAATCTTCCAGGGACAAAATGATGGAGGCATTTCCATGTGGAAGGTAATGGCAGCCTCCCCGGCAGCCAGTGGGGCTCTGGGCACTGCCAGATGCTGGCATCACACCTGGGTGGCTGGGAAGCACGGGGACAACCTGGCCTGGTGCCGTGGGAGCTGGACAGCAGAACCATCAGTGTGGCACCAAGGGGGATTCAGAAAATCTCACCTCAACATGGGCATTGCTGCCCCTCCTGCCACCCCCGTCCATCACAGTGGCTGCCCCGGGGTCTTCCCCAGTGACAGACCCCTGCCACACTCGGTGCTTGCCAGGAGAGGTGGCCTTGGGGTCACCACAACAGCACCATGGTGGGGAAGCCTGAGGCAGGTCCAGGAACAGGGGGGAAATGGGCTACAAAATATGAAGGGGGAATAGAGAGGATGGAGAGGGGTTTTCATCAAGGAACAGCCTTTCCAAGAAGTTTGCATCGAGCAGTTTAATAGAGCAAGGGGAAAATGAGGTGAAGGACAGCTGACCAGGCAGTGGAGAAAGCGAGGAGGAGCAGGGCCAGCAGAGGAAGACCTGCAGAGGTTTCTCTGCAAGATTCCCATCCACTGCACCCTGCTGGATGGCAAGTCCGTCCGCTCCCTCTCTGCCCCAGCAGGGCCACCCAGAGCAGGCCGCTCTGCACCACATCCCGGCAGCTTTTGGAGGCCCCACAGCACAGAGACTCCGGGACCTCTCTGGGCAAACTAGGCTGACCAAAGTTTTCATTAAAAACGGTAAGGTGTCAGTATAGTATTATTTCACCTTCCAAAATTAATGCAGACGTGTGGACAACCACTCGGTACAGCACATCCAGACTCACAGTGATTGCAGCAATGATTTGCGTAGCAGAAGGAGCAATGGGGGACAAAAGAATTATATCATAAGCTACCACAGCCAAATCTCGCGAACAGCAGCAGGGTCACCGAGAAGCCAGACTGCCCCGGTGCCACCCCTGCTCAGTCTCTACAAACCCCTGTGTCCTCTCAGCTCCATCTATTCCACCACTTGCATTTATTTGGCGAGAAAAGGAGAAGCACTGCGTTTGGGGGCTCTCCAAGCAGAACATAATCCTGCATCTAAGTGTGCAGATAGAAGCCAAGTTGTGTATTGGAAAGGATCTGAATGTCTGGACCTTCTTCACAACAGAAAAAGTTAATTCCCCTTACATTTGTATTCGGTGCTCATCCATGGCATTCTCTCCTCTGCAATAACCGACTTCAGACATCGAGCCTGCCTGTGCCCTCCTCGCAGACACACATTAAGAGAGAACAATAAATGTGCAATATGGTGTTTCTGTACCTGGGTACAAGGTAAATTGAAATAACTTTTGAACAAAGCCTTATTTATGAACTTGAAATTGGATTATCAAGTTGTTGGCATAAAGTGCAGCAGCGCTTCTTTTTCAAGACATTCAAGAAATTTCCAGACAGATGCAATCCCTTCCTCTGAAGATCTCCAGACAGTCCCTAATTTCCTAAACCTTACCGATAAACAGATCTGCCTGCATGCGTTCATGCTGCTGTTAAGAGTCCAGCAGACAAACAGATCCTGATTGTGGAGCTGCAGCACCACGGGCAACCATCCGCAGGCTCTGTTCTCTTGGTTAAAAGCCACTACGAGTCTTCCTGGAGAACATCAGTGGGAAGCTAGATGGATTTTGTTTCGGGGGCATGCTGACACAAGAGCTCACGCAGCAGACCAGTTGAGAGGGAGCACAAAAGCTGATGGTGAGAGCCAAGTGCTGGGATGACAGAGCCCATGTGGTGACCCCATCCTGAGGGTACCTGTGGGGCATGAGGGGAGATCAGCGTGGCAGGGAGCCTGGCCCACAGCCCCTTTGAGCACGAGCCAGCCGGGGGCCCTCGGGCACAGAGGGCTGGGGGGGCCTGCGGGGGGCTGCACAGAGGCTGGAGCCGGGCTCTGGGCAGGGGTGCTCAGAGCCAGGAGCAGAGGCCCCGGGCCCAGCCTGGAGCCCGGGAGGTGCCCCCTGGGCCCCAGGCAGCACTGCTGTGGTGCAGAAGGCTCTCCAGTTTCGCAGGAGGTCCCTACCGTTGGTCTCTTTTCTCACGTGACAAGTGATGGGACATGAGGAAACGGCCTCAAGTTGCGCCAGGGGAAAGTTAGGTTGGATGTCAGGGAGAATGTCTTCATGGAGAGAATGGTCATGCGTTGGAACGGGCTGCCCAGAGGTGGTGGAGTCCCCATGCCTGGAGGTATTGGAGGGATGTGTGGATGTGGCACTGAGGAACACGGGCTGGTGGTGGGACTTAACAGGTCGGGGTGACGGTCAGACAGGAATCTGGAAGGTCCTTCCCAACAGTGGGGCTGTGCTTCTGTGATTGTACCGGCTTCAATGCGGCAGCCACTGTAACTAGCAGGAAGGCTCCCCCAGCCTGCTGGCTAACCACAAGTCAGCACCGGACCTGAAGCATCTCTGAGCCCTTGGCCACCCTCGGGCGATTTCCCTGCTCGGAGCCAGGGTGGCTGGAAAGGGGCAAGCACAGGAGCACAGCGCCTGCGCCACCCAGGGGGGCAGAGCTCTTCTCTTGTCTTTGGCTCTGCACTGCCTCAGCCAGGACATGACATGCTCCTCAAGATAACATGCCAGCCATCCCCTGCGAATGGTGCAGGAGCTCCTCATGCTCACAGGAAGACAGGAGAGGGAGGGAGGCCTGGGGCAGTGCTCGCATCCCCCTCACCCATCCAGTGCCTGCTCGGTGCTGGGGGTCTGCTCAAGCACTGAGCTGTGCCAGGAGCTCGTGAAGCCGCTGCTTTGCAAACCCTCATCATCAGGGCTGCTAAGTCGCTGCAAGACCTAATGAGACGTTAACAGGAGGGATGGCAGGAAGATAACAGGCAAAATATTTAATGGGCTACTGTTTTAAAGCACTTTAAGCCATAACTTCGTGCTTGGTCAAGCACAATTTGCCGCTGGTAAAATCTACGCTGGCTGTTCCTGATTGCCTCCCCACGCTTTGCCTGGTTGGAAACAGGGATCACAAGAGGACACGCTCTGTGCTCTTTCCAGGGACTGGGCTGTGGCTGAGTGCTCCACAATCCTCTGCCTTCTTCTGCCTTTCCTTCTGAAGGACTGGAGCTGTGCCAGCCACATCCCAGTTATTGGAGAAACCTTTTGGTCACACCAGTTTTTCAGAGAGGCACAGGAGCCTTAAAATCACACTGAACTGTAGACCCAGGAAAAAAATTAACTGTCCAAAAGCTGAGCTGCAGGGCAGGGTTGGGAAAAGGGGTGTCACGGGGGCCCAGCCACCACGGCCGAGCCCTCGCTGCATTGTGGCTGAAAACGCAGCCGTTGGCATCATCCCTGCCCTGCTGGGACCCAGCACGGGCAGCACGGGAGGGCTGGGTCCACGTGGGGTGTGCCCGAGGGGCAGCAGGACCAAAGCATCTTCCTGAGCTGCCCCGAACAGAGTTCAGCAGGTGCCCGTACTGTTGGTGAGGTCCATGGACAGTCTGCCCCTAAGCCCATCAAGTCCTCAGCCTGGGAATCCCGGTGGAGCGGTGGGCCCCTGCCTCTGCCTGGCAGCACGCACGCCACCAGGGCTGCGAGCTCAGAGAGGCTCCGGGGTGGAGGGTGCTGCCTCCAGCACACAGCGGGGTGCTGCCTCCAGCACACAGCCCTGCCCGCGGGGTTTGGAGCCACGATGCTGCTCAGAGGGCTGCAGCACCTCCCCTGGGAAGAAAGGCTGAGAGAGCTGGGGCTGTTCCGCCTGAGGAAGAGACCTCAGGAGAGACCTCGTGGCATCGTTTCAATACTTAAAGTGGGCTTATAAAAAAGATGGGGAGCCTTTTTCTCAGGCAGACAATGACAGGACAAGGGTGAACTGTCTTAAACTAAAAGAGGGTAGGTTTTGTTTAGATGTTAGGAGAAAATTCTTCCCTCTGAGGGCAGCGAGGCCCTGGCCCAGGCTGCCCAGAGGAGCTGGGGGTGCCCCAGCCCTGGCAGTGCCCAAGGGCGGGCTGGGGGGGCTGGGGGCAGCCTGGGCTGGGGGCAGGGGGCCCTGACCATACAGGGTTGGAACTAGATGATCCTAAGGTCCCTTCCAACCCAAACCATTCTGTGACTGTATGATCTAATTAAGTGTAAAAAGGAATTGATTTGAATTCATTTCAGTTGGATCCCAGCGTGCGGCAACCCCCAGCACAGCACCCTTACCATCTGCAGCACTGCTGGGCTGAGAACCCCGACAGACCCAGGCAAGCACAGCACAGGGAAGCTCTGCCCCGCAGCAGAGCCCAGGGGCTGTGGCAGTGGGACCCTTGGGACCAGTGGGACTGGTGGGACCTGTGGGATGATTGACCCGGGCAGCCGGAGCCCCTGGCAGAGGGCAGTGTGGTGGGAAGCACAGCAATACGAATGGACTTCAAGGTACCCCAAAGGCCAAACCTGCAAGTTGGGAAAGGATCTGGCTGCCCCAAACACACCATTTTCAGTGGCTATTTGTGGGAAAGGAATTTGCAGGTGGCTTTGCCCAGCTTCCCACGTCCTTGTATTAGAGATAATGAGGAAACAAGCTAGAGACAAGTGCATGGAGAAGCTAGACCAATTATAAGTTGTTATCGGCGCATGCTGTAGTTAGTTGCCTATATATACTCTGTGAGAACCTGCAATAAGGGAGGACAATTATACTCACATCGAGGTTGCATCGTTACTCCGGTCCGTTTCCCTTTCCAACAACAGCTATTGGTCTATTTCAAACAACCAGCAGGAAAAGAGTTCCATAACCTGTCTTCACAACCTAACACTGCAGGTCATAAAACCAGCACAATTTTGTTTCCTTCCTATGTCATTTCAAAGTAGCTCAGACCTTTCCCTCCAGCTGCCAGAAGACACCTGCTGCTAGCTCATCCCTGGTGCTCTCAGCTCAGCTCTGGAGCTGGTGAAGCGTCCTCTAGTTTTCTCCATAACAGCAGGAAGGATTTTGCATATTTCCTTATGCCAAAGGCTCCGTGGTCTCTTGTGCGGCCAGACAATGCCTAGAGGAAAAAGTCCTCCCTGGCCAGACAGTGTCAGTACTCTGCCGTTTCCTCAGCCCCTACAAATATTCTGAAGATGTTTCCAGCCGAGGGCCATTGAAATGAATGCTTAGCCCTGTCCTGAAACACACGGCTGCTTGCAGGATCAGCAGGAAGGCACCATCACCTGCGCAGTGGTGAGGACACCCTCACCCCAGCCTGGGTGCCAGTGCTCACCCACCACTACTCACGGTGCCCCCTAAAGCCACAGCGCGGACAGCTGGGCTCCTGGTCATCCTGTTGTCAGAAATTCCCTTTTTATTACTTTGCATCAATGGAGCTCAGCAGTGTGACACCACCAGCTTCATCCCTGGTCTCGAGACAGCTCTGCCCACGTGGACTCAGCTCTTCTTGGCCTGCTGCTGCAGCTGCTGCTCCCAGGGGCAAGCTGGTCCCCACTGGCAGCGGACTGATCTGAATGCTGCAAGACACCCACAGATTTGCCCACCTAAAGGAGAAAAAAAAGGGCTATCATCTTTTATTCCCCTACTCTTTACAATTCTTGATGAGTTAAAGGCAGTAGGTGACTCAGTTTCAGTGTCAAACAGGTGAGTTAAAAAATGCTGTATTCTTTACTTATTCATCAGCTTATGGGTAATTAGTGGAGATGGTAATTAATGGTAATTTTCAGGATAATTTACTTACATATCTCAATTTCATGTTGCTTTCCCCCTGAAAGTTTGAAGACTTTGAAGACAGTTCATATAAAAACCCTTATGGTCTTCCTGCCATCCCTTCAGACCACAATACTGCAGTGGCTCCAGGGCAAGAGCCCACCCAGACCCTTATTTAGCCGCAGGAAGATCCACGACCCACTGACCGAAACTCAGAAACATTCCTGTCCCCTGCCATGTGCCAGGCAGTGCAATCCTGCTCACAGTGCAGCCAGGCTGGGACGTGGGACCCACGGCGTGGAGCAGCACAGCGCCAGGCAGAACAGCACCAAGAGCCAGAGGTGAAGCACATGGAAGAGAAAGCGCCTGCAACACCGCTGAATGTGCCCAGCTGCTGAGGACTTCCAGCCCCACAGAGACCTCCTGAGCTGGTTTTGATGCAGATTTAGGAAATACAAATGGATTTTTCCTCTGCGAACTTGCCCAGCCCCTCCACCATCCCATATACATTCAGCTTCAACAGCCCCTGAGCAAGGAGTTCCGCTGTGACTTACTCTCAAGCTGCCTTTCATTTTGAGCCTCACTCCTGCTCAGTTCCAGTTCATTCCTTATTTCTAGTGCTGGAAGAGTCAAACATTATCCACACAAATTAGCTCTTCCTCGCTAGAAGTGACTTTGACTTCAGTGACAGAAGTTCCCTGAGCACTCAGCCCCTAATGAGGCAGAGGTTGACTAACTGGATGCCTATTAAAACAGCTCTTAAAAGCCATTACCCTCTCCTTTGTTATAAATTTGCTCCCTTAGATTAATTTACAGAGAGAGAGTTTTGTCCAATAATGCAAATGATTTTATTAAGTAAGCAGCCAACAAGCAAAACAGCGCTGGGCAGCCGGGGAGTCTCTGCTCCACCAACGGCGCGCCCCCAACGCGGCAACTTGCCTTGGTTATATGCTGTAAAGAGTTACACATGCATGAAGTTTCCCAATACGCCTATACATATGCATGACCTATCCCCGCTTCATATTAAAATTAGTTCCAAGAAGTCATTTCCATAAGCTCCTCCCGTCTGCGCTTGCGCAGTGTCTCATGGTGGTGGTCGCTGGGGGTCGTGGGGATGAAGGCTGATGACTCTTCTTCATCACCACTAGTTGACCCCCTGCCTTTGTGCAGACTCAGCTGCTCCTTGGGTCTTGTCCAAACCACGGGATCGGTCTCAGCTGGTTTTTGAGACAGGTTCCCCATTTTTGTCAGGAACCATCTTGATCTAATGGCTCATATTTAGCGCGTATAAGCATTAAGTGTGCTGCTTCCAGGCGGCTTTTTACAATTGCAATTACCCTATTAAAAATACATGGTCCAAAAGTTAACACTACTATTAACAGCAATAAAGGTCCTGCTATAGTTGACAACAAAGTAGTAAGTCAAGGTGAATAATTAAACCAAGATTCATACCAATTTTGCCTAGCTTTGTTTTCCCTTTTCCTTTTTTCTAGACCCTCTCGGCGTTTCGTCATTGTGTCCCTTACCACCCCAGTATGATCGGCATACACACAGCATTCCTCTCTTAAGGCTGCACATAGCCCTCCTTGTTGCAAAAAGATCAAGTCCAATCCTCTACGGTTTTGTAATACTACCTCCGAGAGTGATCTAACTGATTTTTCCAAAGCCGAAATAGATTGTTCAATTCGGGCCAGGTCCTCATCAATTGCAATGCGCAGAGAAGTAAACTCTTGACTTTGCTTAACCAGCGAAGCCACTCCAGTACCAGCTCCTGCTGTTCCTAAAATCATTAACGTGGCCAAAGTTACGGCCGTAAATGGCTCTCTCTTTTCCAGATGGTAATCTGCCACCGTATGCTGATCATATACATATTCTTCAGAGTGATATAAGATTCTTGGTATAATTATTACCTGCACACAAAAATCATGAGACGCGTTGAAAAGTTTTAGTGACAGACAAGGAGTTACCCCTACAGACGAACAAACCCACCTAGTATTATTAGCTGGAATTAACCATTGGGCTGACTGGTCTCCACTTTCTGTGATATTACATAACTTACTCTTTCCTTTGGGAACTGTGCCCACGCACCTACCACTTCCAGATACTTGAGTCAGTGTTATTCCTATATTCTTACCCCAGTTACATTGTGAAGGGTTGCTTTCATTTGAACGAGTGAGGTTAGCTAAATCCCCAATAGCTTCGTAGTACGGGGGTCTTATACTAACACACAGCCAGCAACGTTTGGTTATATTTGGATTTGTTTGGTTCAATACCTGATAACTAGTATTTATAACCTTCCACATATTGTTCTCAGGTATGATTTCATTCTCAGATGTAATTTCATTTCCGGTCTCTTCTCCCCCCCGTAGGAACCACTACCGAACCGCTAGGAGTTAATGTCCCAGGGGCCTCTGTAGTCTTAGCTCTTGGGGCTTCCTCCAATAGTACCTTATTCGGTCCCACTGACTGGGAAGTTCCCACTTCCTCCTTCTTTATTAATATTAGTCCTCCTCTATCAGTCCCAGGTTCCCAATACCTTACACCCCACATTTTCCCTAGGGCCCATCCTACATCCGTGGGTTGGGTGACATTAAAAAAAAGGAATTTACAGTTTCCACGTTTCCATCCCCCTGGTGGGATACACCCATATGGACCCCACTGGACCTTTAAATATTTATCTATACCGTCCCCCGGTATCCAACTAGGAGCTATGGTCTCGCAACCCCAGTAACTACAATAATATTGATTAGGGGCATTACAGTACCCCTTTCCAGGATTCGAACTAGGGCACATATAAAATCCCATATATTCCCAACATCGGGGCCTCGGAACCAGCTGACATAGGGTGGCGTTAAAACTTGGTCCTCCTACTGTTATCTGGGTTGCAATGACCTTTTGGCTTTCCCACTGAATCAGGCTCCACTTAAAAGGTTGGTGGGGGTGATGTGCAAACCCACAGCCTGCCAGTATCAGGATACTGATTCCTATGCATTGGAGGAGGTGATTGAAAGCCATTTTTCTCGGGGTGTTTTAATGGGCTTTATTCAGCCTCTCCCTCCACTGGTTCCCCACCGTTTCACTTCTCTGCCTCGCTTGTCAGTTCGGTTGCAGCCGAACTACAAGGTGTGAATTCTTCTCGGCAGCAGGAGTGTTCTTCAGGGGAATTTGATAGATGGCTGTTAAATAGTCTGCACTCGTTTTTGATTAAACAGGGCTTTTTCCCCTCCCACGATGCACAGTCAATACTTATCGAGTCCGTTTCAGTGTCAGCTTCAAGTCATCAGAACCCGGGGCTGCTTCCCACTTTTCTTCATGGATCGGTCCTTTCACGCGGCTGGCATGCGTCCATCCCTTTTCCGCAGTTCGGACTGCTGTTTCTGTGGTAGGTAAGACAACATAGGGTCCCTCCCAATGAGGTGTTAACGAAGTGTCCCTCCAAGATTTTATTAGGACCTTATCACCTGGCTGTATTCTGTGTATTGCTATATCTAATGGGGGACGTTGTACCACTAGGCCCCTTGCTTGTAACTTCTTTCATCGATTCATTAATTGTATTAAATAGGGTTTTAACTGATTATCCTGTAGCTGAGGATGATCAGAAGGCATTTCTAAATCATAAGGCATACCATAAAGCATCTCAAAAGGCGAAACCCCTATATCAGTCCGGGGTTGCGTCCGTATGTTTAGTAAAGCAAGCGGCAAGCATTTTATCCAAGAAGCCTTGGTCTCTAGCATAAGTTTCATTAGCTGCTTTTTAATTTCACCATTCATTCGCTCCACCTTTCCTGAGCTTTGGGGATGCCACGGAGTATGGTATTCCCAGTTCGTTCCCAATGCTTTCATAGTCTCACGTGATACCTTGGAGACGAAATGGGGACCTCGATCGGAATCAATTGTTTCTATAATTCCATACCTAGGAATTATATTTTCCAGCAAAATCTTTACCACTGTCTGAGCCGTGGCTCTCGCAGTGGGAAAAGCTTCAACAAAATGAGTAAGATGATCTACCACGACCAACAAATATTTTTATCTCCCTGTCTTTGGGAGTTCTGTAAAATCTAATTGAATTCTAGCGAATGGTCTATGAGCCAATTCCCTTCCCCCTAACATTTTCTTTCTGACGTGAACATTTACTTTCCTACAGGTAATGCAATCATTCAGGACACGTTTTGCTACATTGTATACCCCAATACACATGTACTTCCTGGCAAACTGATCTACCAGTGCCTGAGTTCCCCAGTGCGTATTCTCATGAAACCTCCGTAGCACCCGCAGAGCCGCGGATTTTGGTAACATTTCTCGGCCGTCAGGCAGCCTCCGTTTACCCGTGTCTGTCTCTTTTATTCCCATTTGAGACATTTTATCCTTTTCCTGTATTGTAAAACAGAACAAAGTGTAAATAGGCCCATGTACATAACAGTGTGTATACTTTCTCCTATTTCCTGGGGTTTCTTCTTCATCAAAGCAGCAACACTGAACTGCATCCATTCCAAAGTCTTTCCAGCAATCATAGCAGGGGAAATCCTTTACATCTTTCCCACAATCTGGGCAATCTCCCCTTGATGTTACAACTCTTACAGTCACTAATGCAGCCCTTTTTGCCTCCTGGTCTGCCAGGTTATTTCCTCTAATTTGGGGGCTTAACCCTTGCTGGTGTCCCTTAATATGTACAATAGCAATTTCTTTTGGTCCTCTTATAGCCTGCAAAATTTGGGTTATCAATTCCTGATGTATTAAGCCTTTCCCTTGGGAGTTGATGAGTCCCCGTCCTTCCCAGATTTTACCAAATGTATGCACTACTCCAAAAGCATATCTCGAGTCTGTATATATTGTGCCATTCTTGTCTTTCAATAATTTCAGGGCCCGCAGCACAGCATACAACTCGCAAGCCTGAGCTGACCAGCTCGGACTCAATGGCCCTGACTCAATTACTTCCAAGGTTTTCCCATTTACTAATGCGTACCCAGACTTCCGTTTACCTTCCACTATTCTAGAGGAACCATCTGCGTATATTTGTTCCCCTACTTGTAATTCGACTTCTTCCAGATCGGGTCTTAGTTTTGTCTGTTCTTCTATGTTCTGAAGACAGTCATGCACTAAGGCTTCACCCGGTTCCCCATAGAGAAACTGCGCCGGGTTTTGCAAAGAAGTGGTTTCTAAAGTTAACTTTGGAGAGGAGATTAGAATCCCCTCGTATTTCAGCAGCCTCGCAGCTGTAATCCATTTTTCTGCTTTTTGTTGCAACACCCCTCTGATATTATGAGGGGATATCACTTTAATTTCTCCTCCGAATGTAATTTTCTGTGCTTCCTCTACTAAAAGAGCAGCTGCCACAACTACTTGCAAGCAGCTCGGCCATCCTCTGCTGACCGGGTCCAGCAGCCTGGACAAGTAGGCTACTGGCTTTTTACTCCCTGCCCATTCCTGTGCCAAAACGCCATATGCCGTAGGGTACAAATAGGAAGAATGGCCTCTTTAAATCTGGAAGGCTCAGTACTGGGGGATGTACCAATTCTTCCTTCAATTTCTCAAACCGTTCTTCATCCTCTTTTGTCCATTTAAGTAAACCATCTTTATTTAATTTATGATAAAGGAATTTAACTTTCCCACTGTAGTCCTCTATCCACAATATCCAGTCAATCCTAACAATTGCCGTATCTGTCTTTTGGTTTTTGGAGGTTTCAAAGTCAGGATTCCGCTAACTCTTTCCGGGTCCAGCCTTTTAGTTCCCTTACTTAGTCTATGCCCTAAATACTTTATTTCTTGCTCCACAAATTGTAACTTTGATTTCGAAACCTTCAATCCCCACTGACCCAGAAAATTCAGTAACTGGATGCTTGCTCTTCGGACTGTGTCTTCATCCTTTCCTGCTAGTAACAGGCCGTCTACATACTGCACCAAAGTCACTCCCGACACCCTATCATAATCCTGTAAGATCTGCTCCAGGGCCGGCCCAAACAAGTTGGGTGACTCTGTAAATCCCTGGGGGAGCACAGTCCACCTTAATTGCTGCTTCCTGTGGGTATCTGGGTCCTCCCATTCAAAGGCAAAGCAGTCTCGGCTACTTTCCTCCAAGGGACATGCCCAGAAGGCGTCCTTCAGATCTATTACACTATACCACTGATCATCGGGATTTAACTGGCTCAGCAGGGTATGAGGGTTTGCTACTACCGGGAACCTTGTTACAGTTCTTTTACTGATGTCCCTTAAATCATGTACTAATCTATACGTCCCATCTTTCTTTTTTACCGGTAATATTGGAGTGTTAAAAGGGGACATACAGGGCTCTAACAGACCCTGTTGTAATAATCTTTGAATTTCTGGTTTTAGCCCATCTCCCTTCTTTAGACAAGGGGTACTGCTTAATTCTAATTGGTACCTCCAGATTGGTCAGAGTTACCTTGAAGGGTTCAATGTTTAATTTACCCACACTTTTTGGAGTGTACCAAATTCCAGGGTTTATTTCCTGCTCGTCCTCGATTCTCAAGGGACAGAGCTTAATCTTCAGCTCTTTGTCTACTACCTCTAAACTTATGCCTAATTCTACTATCAAATCCCTGCCTAATAGATTGTACTCTGCCTCGGGTACTAGGAGCAGAGTCCCCAGCTTACTTTAGAATCCTTTTCAATTAATACTTCTTTGATAACAGGGACTCCGAGAGGCTCCCCTTTTGCTCCTATTACCTGTACCTTTTCACTTGAAATTTTGCATCCTACGGGCAGGTTTTGGACTGTAGATCTTTCAGCCCCTGTATCTATGAGGAATTCTACCTCCTTACATTGGGGACCCACCTTTAATTTTATCAAGGGCTCTGTTTTTCCTCGGGTCCCCAACAAATAGAGCCCCTGACACCCCTATTCTTCCTTAAACATCTTCTCATCCTCCATCCTCTGCCGACATGCTCTCTTCGTATGTCCCCTTTTGTTACAGTAAAAACAAGTCACATTCCCTTGTCCCTGACCGTCTCCCTCTCTTTCTCCTTCAGGCCTTCTGTGAATCATCCTTGGCCTTCTCTTTTGTTCATTTCCTCTTTGACCTTCCCGCACTGCTGCTACCATCATCCGTACTTGCCTCTTTTCCTTTTCGTCTTCTCTCCTAACATATACCTTTTGTGCTTCCCTCAGGATTTCGTCTAACCCCTTATCTTGCCACTCCTCTATTTTCTCTAATTTTTTTCCTAATATCTGTCCAGGATTTGGCCACAAACTGAGTTTTTCGTAGGGCCTCTCCCACAGGAGTTCCTGGATCTAAACCACTGTATAGCTGCAGACTTTTCCGCCACCTTTCTAACCATTCCATTGGCGTCTCATCTTTTTTCTGCTGTTCGTTAAAAGCCTTGTTAATATTTTGCCCTCTTGGAACTGATTCCCTAATTCCCTGAATAATAATAGTTCTTAAATCTTGCATATGACCGCGGTGGATAGGGTCCTGGTTATTCCAATTAGGTGACTGCATTGGCCATTTAACGTCTGCAGCCGGGCCCTGCTGGTGCTGCTGATCCCAAACTCGCATCCCAGCCCGCCTAATCATTCCCCTTTCCTCCGATGTAAACAGGATTCCCAGGATGGACTGTAATTCTTCCCAGGTATAGATATTAAGACCTAGAAACTGGTCCACCCGTTCTGCCACTCCCAGGGGATCTTCTAACAGACTCCCCATTTCCTTTTTAAAATCTCGCACGTCTCCGGAATTAATGGGGACGGCTACGTATCCCTCTCCAGGCTGAGGTCCTCCCATCGCTATTTCTCGCAGTGGATACAACCCTCCCTCGAGATTTAATTTCTGTTTTCTGGTCTGACTCCTAGTTACTGGCCCTTGGGTGCTAGGATCGGCCTCGTTATCCGATTCCCCTGAGGACAGAGGATCGGCAGGCCCGGTAGGGGAGGGGGCCGTGGGTGTATAAGGGGGTGGTGATACTGGGGTCTCTGATTCTCGCTTCTTTCTCCCCCGCCCTCCTTTTTCTTTTAGTGGGTATAGATTAGTTCTCGTTTCCGAGTTTATCCAGAGATGTGCGTATTCACTTTCTTCTAAACTAAAGGGCTCCTTTGAATTCACGTAAATGTTCAGGGCCTGACATATCCAGTCCTCAAAGGAACCAAAAGGGGGCCAGAAAACATGGTCCCCTTGTATTAATTTATTGCCCCAAACTTCAATGCAAAAATGGATCATTTTAATTTTACTCTTTCCCCGCCTAGAAGGGGAATCATTCCAATTTTTAATCATTAATCCTAATGGGCTATCCGGGGGAATGGGAGGTAAACCCCCACTAAAACCTCCCCCACCCATGGGACCAGAAGGCTTACTGTTCTTCTGTCCCATCTTCCGGAGCACCTTCACACACACACACACACCGCTTCCCCCTTTTCATGGCCCAGTCCCTCGTGGGATGTGGGAACCGCACTACCGAGGGGTCCGCACTCGCCTCGTCCCACTGGACGTCTCACACGGGACGTCTCACACACCGTGCTCTGGGAAACCCAACCCCAACCGAACGGAACACCGGCCTATACTTACTCAGTCCTGAGTCTTCGTTCGGTCTTCGTGCACAAAGATTACTTGGGGTTGCCGGCTTTATTTGCTTGTTGCTAATTTTAGGGTTCGTTGGTGGAGGGTTTGAGTGAAAATCACTCTCAACAGAGGCCACCGAAATCGGTGGGGCACCCCCTCCGGAGAGCTTTTCAGTCAAATTGCCTTCATCCGAGTCACGGCACCAATTTGTAATAAATTTGCTCCCTTAGATTAATTTACAGAGAGAGAGTTTTGTCCAATAATGCAAATGATTTTATTAAGTAAGCAGCCAACAAGCAAAACAGCGCTGGGCAGCCGGGGAGTCTCTGCTCCACCAACGGCGCGCCCCCAACACGGCAACTTGCCTTGGTTATATGCTGTAAAGAGTTACACATGCATGAAGTTTCCCAATACGCCTATACATATGCATGACCTATCCCCACTTCATATTAAAATTAGTTCCAAGAAGTCATTTCCATAAGCTCCTCCCGTCTGCGCTTGCGCAGTGTCTCATGGTGGCGGTCGCTGGGGGTCGTGGGGATGAAGGCTGATGACTCTTCTTCATCACCACTAGTTGACCCCCTGCCTTTGTGCAGACTCAGCTGCTCCTTGGGTCTTGTCCAAACCACGGGATCGGTCTCAGCTGGTTTTTGAGACAGGTTCCCCATTTTTGTCAGGAACCATCCTTTGTGAGGGGCCCCAAGACTCCTTGTTTCAGTTAATTTGCACAGTAGGAAGCAAAGACATTAAGCAACATCCATTTTACTTATCAGGAAGTTACCACAGTTCATTTCGAAACTCCGCCCTTTAGCAGGACTTCCCTATTTTAACAATGAACAAACATCTATAACATATTACATCCTTCATCTTCAATTGATTAATTGCGTGACATGCATTAAACAGGGCACCATATGGTATTGGTTTAATATAACTTTATTTGCATCGCAATAATATTATACTATTTTTATATAAAGCTAAGCTAAGATACATTTACTGTGTTTTCTGAGATACCCCACTGCATGCCAGGAGACCAGAACTGCTGAAAATTCAAAATTAGGTACAACCCTGATAATTTTATTGACAGGTTCTGAAAAGGACCTTGAAAAACCACAAAGTCTTGTCCAGGCCCAGAGGTATCCACCCAGAAGCTCCACTTCTCTGGAGTTCAAGCAGCACGGGTACAAAGGAAGGGGGGTGGGGAGCTGGGGGTCGGCCTCTTCTCACAGGTAACCAGTGATAGGAGCAGAGGGAATGGCCTCAAGTTGTGCCAGGGGAGGCTCAGGCTGGAAATGAGGAGACATTTCTGCTCAGCAGGAGCGGTCAGGCATGGGGACGGGCTGCCCAGGGAGGCGGTGGAGTCACCTGGGGGTGTTCAAGGAGAGGCTGGACGTGGTGCCTGGGGACAGGGTTTGGTGGTGACAGTGGTGGTAGGGGGTGGTAGGACCGGGTGGTCCTGGAGGGCTTCTCCAGCCCTAACGGTTCTACAAACGGCAGAGCCGTCAGCGGGCCCTCACGGCTGGCTGCGCGCACCCCTGCCTCCAGGGCAGCTCCCGCGGCTTCACGGGGCAGCCTCCGCCCCGCCAGCTCCTGCAGGGACCAGGGGCTCCTGACAGAAGTCGCTGCCGTTCTCAGGTCCCCCACCCAACCAGCACGGGGAGCACAGCCGGTGCTTGCAGCAGTCACGGTACGCAGCTCGGCGCTTTGGCTGCCCTGCTTTTGAGACTTTTCCCCGGCTCCCGCAGGGAACGAACCCCACGGAGCCCCCCCACGGAGCCCCCCCGCGGCGGGCCCCGCGCAGCGCTTCCTCCCCGTGACGCCACTTCCGGCGCTCGCCCCGCCCCGCTGCCGGATAAGCGGCGCCGCGCGGACCCGCAGGCTCTTTTCCGCCGCGCGGCGCAAGATGGCGGACACGCAGGTGGGGCCGCGCCGCCACGGGCCGGGGCCTGGGCCCGGCCTCTACCCGGCCTCCTCCGGGCCGCCGCGGCCGGGGGTTGCGGGCCGCTCTGGGTCGGGCCGCCCCGCTCGGGGCTGGTGCGGGGGAGCGGTTGCAGAGGCGGCGGGAGGCCTGCGGGCGGGGGGGGCGGGGAGCCGTGCCGTGCACCGGGGTGCCGGGGGAGAGCCCCTGGGACCAGCGAGGAGCCGTGCCCCGGTGTGGGGGTGGGGGCTCCGGTGAGGTACTGGGGGGGGGTTCTGCACCCAGAGCTCTTTGTGATAACCCCTTCTCCCCCCACAGACCGAGCGGGCCTACCAGAAGCAGCCCACGATCTTCCAGAATAAGAAGCGGGCGCTGCTGGGTGAGGGTGGCAAGGAGAAGCTTCCCCGCTACTATAAGAACATCGGCCTTGGCTTCAAGACTCCCAAGGAGGTAAGGCCCGGCCTCCCCGCAGCGCATGGGCAGGTAGGGCTGCCACAGCCCCACACCTGAGCTCTCAGCCTGGGCCACTGTGCCCTGAAAGCTGTGGTGGTCCTGTCGTGGGGCTACGTGTGTCTGCTCACGGGCTGGGGTAGTTATGGATCCTCAGCACCATCACTGAGCCTCTGCACTGCCTGGACTGTTTGTCCAACCACTGATAACTGATTCTTTTTGCAGGCTATTGAGGGCACCTACATCGACAAGAAGTGCCCCTTCACTGGTAATGTCTCCATCCGTGGCCGAATCCTGTCAGGTGAGTTGTGAAGCTTGTTAAGGAGTAATGCTGTAAACACAGCCGTGTTACCCACTGGTAATTATGCAGAGCCCATGATCTCTGTGTGTCGATCTGGAGCTGCTGGGGAGCTCTGCTGTGGTCCTTGAGCTGCACATGATGCCATTCTCACGATGGTCTTCCAAGCCTCATGGTGAAGGGGCTTTGACGATGATGCCCTTGTGGCTTTGCTGATGCTTGCAGCAAGGACCTGTTGCTGGTGCTGGCCCTTCCAGCTGCACCACGCTGCAGTGTTGATGTTGATATAATGTAGTAGTGGATGGTGCAGGGAGCAATGGCGCTAGGAAGTGTATCCGACAGCTTTACAAAGTCACCAAAAGCACAGGAAAAAATATTTGTTTCATAATATAAACTTGGAGGCTGTAGTTTGATAGGTGGAAAGAAAAAATGTTTCATCCTGGTAGAATTAGGGTGTTAGAGCATTTCTCAAAGGATGCTTTATAACTTACTAACGTAGGTCAGGAGAAATTACCGGAGTTGATGGGGCACCACCTTCAGATGTCAGGTGCCACTCGTCACTGCAGATCTTCTTGAATAGCTTGTCTGAAGTCTGTTCTCCATTAGTTACATACAGATCCCCAGCTAACTTACTAATGGTCGCTGTGTCCTTGCTTATGCTCATGGTCGCCTTCCCACCTCTTGCACCCAGGTGTGGTTACCAAGATGAAGATGCAGCGCACCATTGTCATCCGTCGGGACTACCTGCACTACATCCGCAAGTACAACCGTTTTGAAAAGCGCCATAAGAACATGTCTGTGCATCTCTCCCCCTGCTTCAGGTGCGTGCAAGCCCCTGCAGTCCGGCAGTGGCTGTGCAGCGTGCCAACCCACACAGAGCAGGGGTGCGGCAGTGCCACGTGCTCACGTGTCTGATAGGCGTGTGTCTGATGTGTGTGGTGCCCAACCTAGCTTCTGCCTAGAAACTGAGGTGGGCACGCACATCAGTGGGGTAAGTGCAGTTCTGTTGCCGCTTCTGACCTGGAACTTGTTTGCTGGTGGTGATGTCTGAACTCACGATGGTCTTCAGAGCCCCTGTCGATGAAGGAGGCTGCTGACAATGCCAGTGGCTATTGCTGAACCATAAGACACGTTCTGGTCAGTCTGCCCGTTGACTTCCAAAACCATACACCGTTACAGCTTTGTAGTTTTTTGAAAAAGGGCAAAAAATCTGGGACTGAAGTTTCCAAAGTAGATGCTGAGGCCAACGAGGACAGGTTCAAAGCATTTTTGTCTGCTGTTTGCTTCCTAAGCTCATCTTGAGTACAGGGTTTCCAGGGAAACCTGGATGAGATGAAATGCTAGTCAGGTGGGTTGGGTGGAGTGCTTCAAGCCTGTATGTGACCGGAAGGGAAACTCCTGATTGCTGAAGGGTTTCCCTTCAGGGGCCTGGGACTCATCCTGCTTTTGTGAAAATCTTGTGTTCAGTCTTGTCTTGAGTTTGTGCTCACACGGAGTGACAGGCCTTGTGGCAGCTCAGGGAGTGACTGCTGCTTTTTTAGCACACGTCTTTGCAGCACTTCAGATTGTACTTCTTGATTCACAGCTCTAAGTACGTGAGCTCACTTTCATTGCTGTTACCCAGCAGCATTTCTGGCATCATGTAGTGCAGATGTCTGTGCTAATCAGGCACAAATGCAGAAAACTAACAGCCACTGAGATGCTGGTGTTGTCTTCGCAGGGATGTCCAGATCGGGGACATCGTTACCGTCGGAGAGTGCCGCCCCCTCAGCAAGACTGTCCGGTTCAATGTCCTCAAGGTCACAAAGGCTGCTGGTACCAAGAAGCAGTTCCAGAAGTTTTAAAACCAGCGTAATCAGGAAAAATAAAGCTTTTATAAAAGTCTACCCTGTGTGTATGATGTGAATAAATAGTACAGGAATGCAATAGAACATGCGAACTGGGACTGAAAAAGTGGGTGGAGCTGTTCTTAAGGAAATCTGAGGGTGTTATGCAGATGCTGCTCTGATATTCCAGGTTCCCTGTCCAGGAGAGATGAAGATTCAGCACAAGTGAAGGCTGGGGAATGCTTGTTGTGCCTTTGTCAGCAAATGGGGATGGAGACTTTTTTTGTGGACTTGACAATCTGGCTAGTCCTAGCAAGAGAATGGTCTTCAGCTGGTAGCCTGGCATGGCCAGCTCTCAGCCTGTCCAGAAGAAAACTGCCTTTTGCTCTCTCCTCCCAGGCTTTGTGTTACAGGGCAGGCTGAGTTCAGCCTGTATTAAATGTGTGAGGAGAATGCCCAGTGAAAAGAAAGGGATACTCTCTGCCTGCTGTTAGTCACGTTTTGCAGAGTTCTGACTCCAGGTCTGTACAGATCCTTGGTGTGCTGTTCCACCTTCCCCAGCATAGCTGCAGGAGGTAACAGATGGGAGATTACATAATAATTTGGTTTAGAGTGTAAACTCGGTCATAACAAAGGTAGTTGTGAATGTAAAGATCATTCCTCAGCTTAAATATGTATTCAGAGAGGAAGATGCCACGTGGTGTTTTCACACACGAAGGTGTCGAAGCACATTCACAAGGATACAGAGCGTCAGCAGCTGAAGCGAATGGGAATTAATGCTAAAGGAACTGCTTTTCCTGCAGATCTATTTAGGGGTGATAGTTGCTTACAGTTCCAGCAGTCAGAAAAGGTTATTCTGAGAACTGGGTTAGCCCTGTAGGGCACTGGTCCCACACCTGGGGGAAAATGAGGAGCAATGGTGTGGTGCAGTATGGGTGACACTTGTCTTGTCTTGGAGCAGGAGAAGGGAGTAACGATGAGAACCAGCAGTGTAAATTGCAATTTAGTGTTTTATACCCCACTAGTTGAGCTGGCAGTGTTGTCTTAACCCAAGGCTGCGTCTGGCAGCATTGTTTGTGGAGTTAATGCTGAGAAGGGCCAAGGGAAGGCAAGGTGACCCACAGCTGGCAGAAAATACGGCATAGCGGCAAGTTCTGTATTAATGTGTGTCTGGGTTGCAAAAAGTTACTAGTGGTGTTTGTGTGAGACCTTGCAGGTCCACGCTGCCTTGTATCTCCAACACAAGGCTCTTTCTTCCCCTTGTGGTCAGGAGGAATTTGGTAGAGCTGGCACCAGAGGCTGGGATTGAGCTGGGTGCAGGGTCCCTGAGCCATGCTGGCTGAGCTCTGGTTCAGCATCCCCTTGTCTGGGGGTGTCGCTGCCCTGTCTGAGATGGAGCAGAGCAGGCAGAGGGCTGCAGGTCAGCAGAGACCAGGAGAAATGGGTGGATGGTGCTCCTGAAGTCCTGGCAGGGCTGGAACAGTGGGGCACTGAGCAGGATGGGAGGATGTCTAGAGGCCCAGGGACTCTCAGGACTGAGAAGCTCATGGGGAGCCCATGTGCAGTAGGGTGGCCCAGGGGCTGTGGAGCACAGGACTGCTCCACAACAGGGCTGCCCAGCCAGGCCAAAGCTCAGCAATCTGTGCCCTGCTGCCCGATGCAGTGGCTTCCCCGGCACAAGTGCTCCATGGGGACCTGGTGGGCTTGCAGACCCTGGGCAGGAGCACATTGGCTTTCCACAAATTCCCAGAGTGGCTGAGGCTGGGGGCACCCCTGGGTGCCGCTGCTCGCCCCCTGCCCCAGCAGGGCCCCGCGGAGCCGCTCGCTCAGCCCCACGTCCCAGCGGCTGCTGGAGACCCCACGGAGGAGCCCCCAGCCCCTCTCTGGACAGCCTGTGCCAGGGCTCTGGCACCCGCCCAGCCCAGCAGTGCTGCCTGGGGCCCAGGGGCCACCTCCCGGGCTCCAGGCTGGGCCCGGGGCCTCTGCTCCTGGCCCTGGGCACCCCTGGCGAGAGCCCGGCTCCGGCCTCTGCGCAGCTCCCCGCAGCAGTGGGGGAGCTCCCCCGGAGCCTCCTCCTCTGCAGGCCTCCCGTCACAGCATGGAAGCTTCCGTCCCTCTGAAGCTCTCAGGGGACGCAGACCTCTCTGTCCCCAGCAGCTGGAGCAGCAGAGCCATGCCCTGCCCCAGGGTCACCCTGCGGGAGCTGCTCGCTGCCACCCCCTGCGAGCTCGCTACACCTCCCACACCGCAGGTAGCGCTCACCAGCACGCAGGAAGCAGCCAGCTCCTGCTCAGCCTCTGCCCTGTTCTGCTGGGGCAGGGGCTGAGGTGTCCCAGGGGGATGGAGATGTCGGAACGGAGGGTGACAAGTGGCCAAGCTGCTAAACCTCTCCACCCCCTCCTTGGAGGGTGCCAAGTGTGGCTTTGTTGGGCAAGGGGGTAGCTTGGATGTTCGATCAGCAGCTCACAGCCTAGCAAGGGGTGAAGGTTGTTTCTCCCCTCCTTTCCTGCACCCTCAGCGGCTGCAGGAGCCCCCTTTGTGTGGGGGCTCGCTGCTCTCTGGTGGACCCCCCACATGGTATCCCCTCACAGCCCAGGGTCCCGCTGAGCCCCCAGGGCTGGTGGGCTCTAGGCTCTGCATCCCAAAGCTAGGATGGGACCAAAGGGCTGCGGCCCTCAATAGGGCTGCAGAATGCAGTGCCCGGTTCATCCACTGCCCCGGGGCTGACAGCATGGGAAGTACAAAACTGAGCAGCAGCAGCAGCAGCACTGGCATCATCATCACCACCAGCATCGGCTCCTGCCCCATGCCTCCGGGCTGTTGTTCCTCCCACTGGGGAAAGCTGCAGTCTGCAGTTGGGGTTTTCAGTAATCCAGTCTTCATAGGAGATAAAGCAACTCTGCAATTTCCCAGACCTCTTTTGGAAATCCTTGTGAGCCCTTCTGATCAGCCCCACAGAGCGCCCAGTTTTTGATGTTTTCACTGTGCCTGTGTCTGCTCCAACGCATCTTCAAATCTTGAAAAAGGCTCAGCATGAAAAAGAAATCACTGCTTCTACTTTAACAGATTATGAGAAGTAAAATTTCACCACAATTGTAGTGAAAATGGCTAAAGGTTTTATATGAGAGCTTAACTCATGAGGGAATTACATTATAACATGAGGAAATGGCACAAAGCTGAGCTGGGGAGGTTTAGACTGGACATTAGGAAGAAATTCTTTACTGTGAAGGTGGTTAAACACTGGAAGAGGCTTCCTTGCGAGGTGGTTGATGCCCGAAGCCTGTCAGTGCTCAAGAGGCATTTGTACAATGCCCTCAGTAATGTGCTTTAACTTCTGTTTAGCCCTGAAGCAGTCAGACAGTTGGACTTCGTGGTCTCAGAAGGTCCCTTCCAACTGAGCCATTCCATTCCATCCCATCCCATTCCATTCCATCCCATTCCATTCCATTCCATCCCATCCCATTCCATTCCATCCCATCCCATTCCATCCCATCCCATTCCAATCCATTCCATTCGTGGCCTGCAGTCAGTGGCTCCTCTTGCTCTCAGGAATTTGGAGCACTTGGGAGCGGCACCGCGTGCACCGGGGATGTTCTGGTTAGCCGGGGCAGATGTTCTGACACTGGCAGCATCCCAGTTGCAGCGTGCAGCGCCAACGCGCACAAGAAGCATTCTTATGTCCTGTGCAGCACCCACACGTTGCTGGAGGCCCCTCGGTACAGGGCCGTAATGACCCTCAGGGCAGAATCGGGCTCAGCAGCCGCAGCCGCCAGCGACGTCCCTGTCAGAAGCCAGCGGAGCAGACACGAGTTTGGTGGCTGCTTCATGCTGGTCCCACATACAGGAGCAGAAAACCCACACGGCTCAGTTCTGCAGCTCTCAGTAACAGAAATTAATGCTTCAGCCCGGTTTTAATGGAAAATCTGTCCTGGTCAATTAACTTCTGGAAGGAGTTTTATTTAGCAATTGCATAACATTGTTATTAAAAATGTATCAGCAAATCACAGAGGAAGTGGCTTACAAAGGGAATAGATTTCCAAATATATCTGTTAATTGATTCACGGCACTGAGTGGTGCTGAGCGCAGGGTCGGTGCGGATCCTCGCAGGACGCGTCCTGCTGGATGGCAGCGCTGGCTGTCGGGAGAGGAGCCCGCTGTCCCCAAGGGCAGCGGTGGCCGTTTCCCTGGGCACGCGCCCACCTCCGGCTGCTCCTGAAGCAGGCAGTGGCACAGCACCAGCGCTGCACTGCCCACGCTGCTCCTCCGCAGCCCCTCGGTCCCAGTCCTCACTTTGCCCTCCAAGAATATTGGTGATGGTGACCCGCGGTGCCAGGCCTGGCAGCGCAGCACTGGGGGCCCTGCACTCCCCAGGCACACCCACAGAGTATCGGTGCAGCCGGCATGAACGGGGGGTTGCTGCCGGAGGAGACACAGCACGAAACGCCTTGGAAACCTGCTTTGGGTGCAGGGGAAGCCTGCAGAAATGGGCTGGGGTGGAATTCATCTTGGAACTGAAGCTGAGGAACCAAAAAGCTCGGCCTCAAAGCAAGGAGGCTGAAAAGCGCCATGGCTCAGCCTTTGCGTTTGCACATGGGGAGGATCTATCCAATGCTGCAGGAGTGTTCTTTCACCTGAAAAAAAAAAGAAAAATAAATCACTATTGTGAGAAGCTGAAGATGGGAATTGAAAGGCTGCATGGAAAGGGAGGGCTGCTGGAACGGCACCCAGCGGGGCAGCGCCTGGCAGCACGCAGCATCTCGCCTTGCCCCGACCCGCTGGAGCTGCGGGCACCGGGCCTGTGGGGCGCAGGGCCAAGGGGGGCACGGGGGGCTTCTCCTGACCAGACCATGGCTTTGGCTTCCTGCCTCACGGCACAGGAATTTGTGGTTTTCAGACTGAAGGCAGCAGCTGCCTGCTCACGTTTTGGGGCATGGCCCTGACCCCCCCAGGCCCCGTGGGGCTGCCCCCATCGCCCATGTGCCACAGCACTGCCTGGCAGCACAGAGGCTGCCAACAGAAAAACTTTTTCCTCCTCCCCGTTGTGCTCACTGGGAACATTTCTCAGGGCTTCTTGCTGCTTTCATTACCAAATACATCCCTCTAGCCTTGCCATCTCTCTGAGAATAGCCTGTAGATATTTGCAAATGTGAGCAGCCTCCCAGGCGGCTGCCAGCACCCCATACACAGCCGGAGCAGCTCCTGCGTGTGGTGGGAGAGTCTTCAGCTCCTCTTTAAAGCCTTGGGGCAGCATTTGTCCCAAGGCTGCCCCTCCAATGGAGGCACGTCTGCATGGCGCTGTGAGCGTGTCCAGCTCGGCATCTCAGACGGGGCGAGAGGGGCAGGCTGTGTTTAGAAGGGGACATTTGTGCATTAAGGTGGGTGCTGGGGCTGTCCCGGGAGCTGCTGCAGCTCGGTGCCACAGTGCCAAGCCCTGGAGGAGGAGGTGGCGAAGCGAGGGGATGCTGCTGTGCCAAGGGCTGGGCAGTGCTCCAGAACACCGAGTGATGTTGCAGACTGGATTAATTGAACCAGGATTAAACTTAACCTCTGTGGAGCAGGGCTGTGCTCGGCAGACTAACAGAAGATGCTTTTCTGTAAAGCAGGATGCTCTGAGGCAGAGGGGGCCAGCCCCGGTTTCTGAGCCCACAGCTGTAGCCATGCAGCACCCAGGTGCAATGTCAGCGGTCCCAGAGCAAGTTGCCATACCTCCCGGATCCCTGAGAAGGGGAATCCTTTCCTGACCCAAGCATAGCCTCAAATGCCCTCTGCAAAGCCAGACAAGAGCAGAGCACTGATCCCCTGCCCTGGTGGCCTGTCCTCAGCTGTGGTCTGTCCCAAACACTGCAGGGAACAAGGACAAGGCACCGCTCAGCCCCGTCTGCTGGCCGATCTGGTGGCTTTCTACGGAGTGACTGCATCAGTTGACAAAGGAAAACCAACTGATGTCATCTACCTGGCCTTCTGCAAGGCCTTTGGCACAGTCCCACTTGACATCCTGGTCTCCAAATTGGAGAGAGATGGATCTGTTGGGTGGATCACTTGGTGGGTAAGGAGTTGGCTTCAAGGTCACACCCAGAGAGTGGTGTCAATGGCTCCACGTCCAGGTGGAGGCCGGTGACGACTGGGGTACTGCAGGGCTCTGTCCTGGGACAAGTGCTGTTTAATACCTTAATTCTATGTTAATTCTTTGTTAATATCTTAATTCTAGGTTAATTCCCCAAGGACATCTGGGATGAAGGAATGTTAGGATGGCAGAATTTCTGCACAATAAAGCTCAGGCACTGCTCTGTGGCAGTGTGGGAGCATCCCCACCCTACCTGCCCCTGATACTTTCCACAGCTCCACGTCCATCTCCCTGCCACATTTCAGGGGCCCCAGCTTCGTTCACCCACCGTGGCTGCCTGGCCCCTTGCTGTCCTGCCGAGCAGGGGAAGCCAGGCTGCCCTGCGAGGCGCCGTGTCGTGGGAGCAGGAGCACACAGCACAGCCCCCAGAAGGCAGAGAGGGAAACGGGTGGCAACGGGCGAGGGATGGCAGTGGTGATGTGCGGACCTCGGGCAAGGGGAGCCAAACACAGCACGAGAAAACTGGTGCCCAGCAGCACAGAGGGGCAGCACAACAGCTCTGTGCCACACGCGCTGTCAGAGCCTGGTGCTGCCCCCACGGTACGGCAGCACTCCCAGGGTGTCCCCACGGCCAGGACACGGACACGCTGCTGCACATCCCCGGGCCCCTGCAGGCTGCAGGGGCTGCTCCATGCCCAGCCTGGCTGTGGGACCCCGGTGAGGTGCTGCTAGGGCCAGCTTCATCCTGGCATCACCAGAAAATGAGTCAGGGCCGGTGTCATTCAGAGCGAGGGGAGGAAGCAAAGGCGTGAGGAAACCCCTGGCAGCCCTTCCCCTGCACCTCCAAGCGGCATCCCAGGGCTCTACCGGCATTCCTTCCGCACGTCCGCTGGTCAGGGCAGGATCAGTCCCGCTGGCCCCTCGCTGGGTCCTGGCACGGGAGCGGCACCGTCCCCACACAGCTCAGGGGGTGCTGCAGCTGGGTTGCTCTGCTCCTCTCTGGATGATTTGCACCCTGATTTTTTTACAGGATTTTGGAGGGGCGGGAGGCATGTCAGCCCTCCTCAGGGCCAACAGCAATGTAGTTTGGAGTGCTTGTGGTCACCAGTCCACAGGGCAGCAGTATCCATGTATTTGCAAATTTTGGCGACATCAGTGGCAGCACTCCCTGCAGTTTTGTACCCCCCAGACCCTGGTACCTGCCCATTTGCCCACATGCCTGCTCCTCTCTCCATCTCCTTACTGCAGAAGCCAGAGCAGGACAGACGTGCCACATCCCCTGCGACTGGGCCCAGCTCCCCCCAGAGCAGAGCCGTGGCCAGACCCAGGCTCAGTGTCCCCACCAACACTGCCAGAGGGAGGGGTGACTGGAGCCATGAGAACCCAGTTCCCGTCTTTGGGAGGCAGCTGGGGCCAAGCAGGAGCTCAGCAGAGCTGGGGCCAAGGCAGAGCAGTGCCCGCATGCTGCCAGCACTGGCTGCCCTGCAGCTCCGAGCAGCCCTGGTGCTGCAGATCCCATCCAGGCAGCGCAGTGCCGGCAGCCCTTGCACACCCGTACGCACACACGTGCACACACAGACACCTGGTTTACTTGGCTGGAAGCCACGCAGGGCAGTTCTGCTGGCAGGGAAAGCTGCAAACAGCAATGGCCCAGAGCATCCCACCCAACCCCACAGTCTCCAGCTGGGTGCTCCAACAGCAAAGCCAGGATGTGTAAGCGCCACTTCAGCCCCTCCTGAGCAGGTGGAGACCCAGCACAGTCCCAGAACACCTCCAGAGCCCAGCCAATGGCCCAGGGGACATCTGGTGAGGGAGAAGCTGGAGAAGACCACCCGTAGTCCCCAGGGATCCCCTCAGGAGCTCCCAGCACAGGGATCTGCACCAGGGGCTCTGCACACAGACAGCCCCGCTGGGCCCCCTGCTCCCTGCCCATCCCACAGCCCCCGGCACACCCGGGGCATCGCCCACCACCGGGGAAGTAGGGTTTATGTGGGAGCTGCCTGGGTTGTGTCATCTACACAGGGTTTTGGGGTGGAAATCTGTGAATCTCTGGTGGTGGGAATGGTTCCCAGGATCAAAACACGAGAAATCCTTCTTGGGTCTAATTTTGGCTCCCCAGGCATCACCTCCCCCACAAGTTGCAGCACTATGGCGGGGGGTTGGCGGGGAGAAGAAGGCTGTTCACTGGCTCTGCCAGCTCTGTGGGACGAGGAGGGGTCCCAAGTCCCACAGCCATGGCCGCAGCCCCCTGCCCACCCCCATCCCTGCTCCCCCCACACCTGGGCACAGGATGCTCCTTGCAGAAGGGTTCTGGCTTGTTCCCTGCCTTGTGGGGCTGCTGCCTCTGCCAAGACATTGCATTTTGTTTGCTGCCAGAACAAAAAGCCTGCATATCCCCCGTATCACTTGAAAGAGATTCAAACACTGCTGACACCGCTTTGCTGACAGGGTGGGTCACTTTGGTTTCATGTAGTGCTGTTGCTAAGCTGCTTGTGATATCCTAAAATAAGCCAAACACTCCCTGAAGTCAACATCCATGTTGCCTTCTCCGTGACCAAACTGCATCACCTTTACCCCTTCCATTGGATGTACCCAACGCTGTGCTCAGGCCACCGGCAGCGTGGGACCCAAGGGACCAGGGCAGCGCGTGCCACACAGCCCCAGGCACCCTTGGCCTGAGTGCAGGAGTGGCAGCATTGGTGCAAGCCTGGGCTGGGGCTCGAGTGACATCCCAGGGCCTCCTCCTGGCAGGATGGGCAGGCGAACCGCAGCTCCACCACACCAGGATTCCTCCTCAAGGTGCCACATGCCCAGCACCAGCTGCCACAGGAGCTTCTGTAGCTTCCCGGTATGCTGGCAGCACTTCTCAGCCACCTTTGCCATCCTGGGCTTGACGTGGTGCTTCCCACCCACAGAGGTGATTGTCATGGACAGCTCTGTGCCTGCAAAGTCGTGGCATCAAACAAAACCTTGCCTGAAGCCGGGGCATGCAGAGGGGCAGGGATTCCAGGGGCCAGGTCCATGCCACCACATCCTGCCACTGCTCGATCAGGCTGTCCAGCACCGCTCCCCTGCCCCATCCCCAGGGGCACAGCACAGCATGGTGCCGTGCCGAGGCCCCTGCCAGCACCATGCTCTCCCCATGCTCTGCCTGGACCTGGCGGAGGGCACCAACTGTCCAGCCTTCCTCCCGCTGCCAGTGCCCTGCTCTGCAGGCAGCCTGAGATCAGCAAGAGCTCCATGCGAGGACATCTCCTGCAGCGCCCATTGCACTCCAGTGCCCTCGGCCACCGCCCCACACTGCACCATGGGCTTGGCCTCGAGCTGTCGATGCTCAAGCACCTCCATGTCCTTCTTGCAGCGAGGGGCCCAAAACTGAACACAGTACTCGAGGTGCGGCCTCACCAGAGCTGAGTACAGGGGGACAATCACTTCCCTGGACCTGCTGGCCACGCTGTTCCTTACACAAGCCAGGATGCTGCTGGCCTTCTTGGCTGCCTGAGCACACTGCTGGCTCATATTCAGCCGACTATCAACCAATACTCCCAGGTCCTTCTCTGCCAGGCAGCTTTCTAACCACTCATCTCCCAGCCTGTAGCTCTGCTTGGGGTTGTTGTGCCCCAGGTGCAGGACCCGGCACTTGGCCTTGTTGAACTTCATACCGTTGGCCTCGGCCCTTCGGTCCAGCCTATCCAGATCCTCCTGCAGAGCCTTCCTACCCTCGAGCAGATCAATACATGCACCGAAGCCCCGCACCGCCCCGCACCGCCCCGCTCCGCCCCGCATCGTCCAGCCCCCGGTGCCGGTCCGGGCGCAGCCGGCGGAGCCCCGCGGACGGACCCTCCCGGTGCCCCGGGCTCAGCCGCCGCCGCCGCCGCTTCCCGCCCCGCCCGGCCGGCGGAAGCTCCGCCGCTCCGCTCCGCTCCCGGGCACGGTAAGAGCCGCCCCCGCCCCGTGCCCGCCCCCCTCCCGCCCGGCAGCCGGGGGGTCCCGGCCCCTCGCGCGGGGTCCCGATGCCCCGGGGCTCGGGGGGGCCGCGCTGGGGTCCCTGCCGGTGCCGCCCCGAGCCCTGCCGTTGCAGCGCGGTGTGGGGCGGGGGCTGTACCGCGGGCTGGGGGCGCAGCGCAGGCAGGGCTGCCGGTGCCCCTGACCCCTCTCCCCCCGGGTACCTGCCCCGCCGTGCCGACTGCCGCGCACCGGGGACGCGGTGACCCCTGGCAGGGCCCGGCAGCACGGTCTGCACGGAGGAGCCCCCTGCCCCGCTGGCCACGGGGCGCCCAGGGCGCAGCATGCACCGTGCCCCCCCAGACCCCACGGAACCCGGGGGCATGGGCAGCCCGCTGCAGGGCAAGTCCTTCCGCTGGCCCCTGCAGCGGCTGTGGCAGCGGCTGGTGCACAGGCAGGGGAGCAGCGTGATGCTGACTGGGGATCCCAGCTGTGGCAAGACGGTGCTGTGCACCAAGCTGCTGTGCCCGACCTCAGCAGCTGGGCACCGTGCCAGTCTGGCCGCTCGGGTGCTGGGCTGGCAGCTCTGCCAGGCACAGGGTACCAACACGCTCTCACCCCACTGCTTCGTCCTGGGACTGTTGTGGCCCCTGGAGCACTGCCCACTGCTGCAGGGTTACCGGCTGCCCCCTGCCCCACTGCCTGCTGACAGCACGCTGGACACAGATGAGGCCTTCAAGAGGAGAGGGGCGACAGGTGTAACCCCCAGCGCTGCACCAGGGTCTCCTGCAGGTATGAGGCAGGGTCCTGGCACAGCTTCAGGTGCTGCTGTGTACCCCCAGGGCTGTGCTGTTGCCGTTGCTGTGCCCCAGAGCAGCCCCTGCTGCTGCTGGTGGCTGCCCTGGTTGAGGGGATGCTGGTGGCTGAGGGTGAGTGGAAGCCATCGGGATGCAGCAGCACCATCGCAGAGCTGCTGGCCCAGCACCAGGCCCTGCTGCCCCCCTGGCTGCTGCTGGTCTGCTCGGCCTGCCGGCATGGCAAGGAGCTTCACTGGTAAGCGGGGCTGGGGACTGAGGAGTGGGTGGGGGCAGACACAGGAGGGCAGGGGGCAGCCATGGTCCCCCCTTGATGCATTTCCCTTCCAGGCTTCTGCTGCCTGTGCCTGGATGACTTGTGGAAGGCGGCGGTGGTACAGGACGTGCAGCAGTACATCCTGTGCCAGCTGGACCATGAGCCTGCCCTGTGCCAGCACCTGACACAGCAGACTGACGAGGTGCTGAACCAGCACTGTGGGAAGATGCCTGGGGTGGCCACAAGGATGTCATCTGGATGCTGCTTTGGCACAGTGCCCATGTGGACTAGGCTGACGCTGAGGGCTGGACCCCCCTCATTGCCACTGCCTACATGGGCCCTGCCCCGTTGTGGAGCTGCTGCTGTCCTATGGTGCCAAGCCCAGCCATGCTGATGCCGACAAGCACGCAGCACTCAGTGGCTGCCCTCTGTGTGCCAGGTGGCCGAGGCTACAGCGAGGTGGTGGGGCTGCTGCTGGAGCACAGTGCCTACATGGAGCAGCTGTGATGGATGGCCTGCTGGCGGCTGCCTATGAAGGCCACACCGAGATGGTGGAGCTGCTGCTGGAGGCCAGCGTCCAGGTGGTCAAGGTGGATGTGGCTGGGCACACAGCACTGCTGGTGGCTGCCACGGGCCATGGGGCAGTGGTCAGTGCCCTGCTCTTCTGGGGAGCAGCCATGGACCACATGGACCCCGAGCGGCGGACAGCGCTGGCTGTGGCAGCAGCAGCCATAGAGCAGGCACTACTGGCCCAGGGGCTGGACAAGAAGCCCTGTGACACGTGGGGCTGGAGCCCACTGCACCTGGCTGCCCAGGAGGGACACTGCCCCTGCCTGCACCTGTTGCTGGACAGCCACTCACCCCCGGACCTCTGCAGCCCCGATGGCGGCGCTGCCTGGCCATTGCTGCCCTGCGTGGCCACCACCCCACTGTTGAGCTGCTGCTGCACTACAGGGCCAACCCCAACCTGCCTGGTGCTGAGGACCGATCCCAGCCTGCCTGGTGCTGAGGGCTGACCCTGCTGTACCTGCTGGTGCTGGAGGAGCACCCAGCGCTGGCAGAGCTGCTTCTGGAGCACAGGGCCAACCCTGAGGGCTGGGACACCCAGGGGCGCACAGCACTGCAGTCAGTGCAGCCGCCGCTGCAGCACAGGGCCCAGGTGGATGCAGTGGACAGCGAGCAATGCTCAGCCCTGCGCTCGGCCCCCTGGCAGGGCCAGGCCACCGCCGCCTGCTTGCTGCTGGACTGTGACACCCACATCGGCCAGGCCTGCAGCCAAGGAGTGACGGCGCTGGGCATCACTGCCCAGGAGGGCCATGCCAAGGTGGTCCAGGTGCTGCTAGAACGCGGCACCAACCCCTGCCTTGCTGACAGCCATGGCCGGATCCCTGCCCTGGCTGCCCCGTGTGGCCACACCGCCATCCTGTGCCTGCTGACGCAGCACAGGGCCCCAGCGGTGCCACTTCACCCAGCCCCACGCAGCTACTCACCTGTCTCTAACACCTCCCCACGGAGCCCACCAGCCTCCTCCTCTGGATGCTTGCTGGCCGTGGCCATGCCTGTGGTGCTGGTGCTCTGCAGCCACCCCCCACAGGCACAATGGGCTCTCATGGCCACTGTTGCCCTTCGCCCCACGGGATCCCAGGCTGCACCCCAAGCAGGCACTCGAGCTGCAGTTCGAGGGGCCAACCTGCAGCCACGACTGCAAGGAGACCCTGCTCTGAGGGTGAGGGTGTGTGGCCCTCCCCAGCCCATGCCTGGAGACAGAGGGAGGGGGGTGGCTGGGGGGGTGATTGTGACCCCCCCTCCACCCCCCCATTCAGCAGGTTAGCCCTACAGTTACACGTGGAGGTAGATGGGGGTGCTTGGAAGGTGCCTGCCTGGCTGCAGGACCGAGGGACAGGTTGACAGTGCCAGGCATAGACAGTGCCCAGCGCTAGGCAGGGCAGGCTGCAGTCCCAGCCAGGGGCTCATCCAGCAGCAGTACAGGCAGGGGGCTCGGGCACTGGAACCATCCCAGCCCTATGCAGCAGGGTGGGAGCCCTGGCTGCAGCCCTCTCTCTGCCCAAGCCAAGCCCTATGGGGGCTGGAATCCACTCATGGTGCCCTAGGCCCACACGCTTTGCAATGTTTGTACAACAAATAAACACCGTGACCTGCTGCAGCTGTGTCCCTGCCCTGACTGTGGGGTGCTGCTGGGGGCCATCCTCCAGGTGCAGGGGGCTGGGGGCTGCCGGGGCCCAGCTGGAGGCAGGACCCAAGGCACGAGCCCCCTGGGGCCCTGGTGCAGGATGCAGCTATAGCACCAGCACAGGGGTTGGCTGGAGCAGGGCCGGGCCCCCACAGCCAGGCAGCACCAGGGGACCCCAGTGCCTGCACCCCTCACCCCTGAAGGGATGGCAGCAGCAGTGCCCTCGACCAGACCCTTTATTACAGAAGGGCTTTGACACAGCACAGACACACCAGCCCTCCCCATGCACCACCCAGCCCCCACACCCCATGCCCCGGCCCCGACCCGCCGCCCCACAGCCCCCGTGGGGCTGCCCCACGGCACGGGGTGTTGCATAGAGAGGAGGGGGTAGGTGACGGGGTGACAGTGGGGACCCAGGGGGTGGGGGGCAGAGCCGGCCCGCCCCGCGTGAGGCAGCACAGGATCCGGCCCTGCCGGCCCCGGCGCATCCCCGCGGGCAGCCGCCTCCCCTTGCCGCACCGCAGCCAGCTCTCAGCACAACATTCATCCCCAATAAATTAAAAAGGTCCGTGCCCTGCGCGTGGTTAAAAAGGCGCCCACCGCGGTCACTCCTCGGGGGGCTCGGTCAGGAACGGGGATGTGACCGCGTGGGCCTGGGCGATGGCCGCCAGCTCCTTCAGGAACTCGCTGAAGATGACGGCGCAGTAGACGGCGTTCTTGACCCGCAGCGCCTCGCTCTGCTTCTCGGCCGAACCGCGGAAGAGCGTGGCCCCCGCCAGCGCCTGCAGCACCGGCCCATCCCGCACCTGCTGCAGCGCCAGCTGGGCTGCCTGGCGTGCCCGCGTCGGGCTGTTGGCGTGCCTCAGGATCAGCTCGCCCAGCGACGGCTTCCGGCTGCGGGCTGCAGGACAGCGTCAGGCCCGCACCACCCGGGCCCCCTGGGAGAGGCAGCCCCCGCCCTGCGTGTGGTGCAGCCCCCGTGCGATGCCCCACGCAGCCCCCAGCCCTCTGCGCCACCACTGCAGCAGCCCCCCGGCCCCATGCAGCCCCCAGCACTGGTGCAGCCCCAGCCCTGTGTGCCAGCCCCCAGCCCTCGTGGTGGGACCCTCAGGGTGGGCGCTGCTCCCCCCCGCCCTGGCCCCAGCCTCACCCAGCGTCTCAGAGCGGCGCAGGGCCGGCACCACGCTCGGCGTGTCTGACCAGTCCAGCTTCCCCCGGGCAATCAGGTACTTCTTGGCTTTGAAGAGCAGCGTGGGGAAGTCCTCCTGGCTGGCAGCGAAGCTCTCGATCTTGTTCTTCACCGAGCCAAGGACCTGTGGGAGGGAGGGCGGGAGAGAATCAGCCAGCCCCAGGCAGATGTACACTTTTCATACATAAATATAAATACATAATATGGATATAAATATAAAAATAAGCAAATAAAAAGCATCTATCACCATACTGATAAGCATTCTTTGGAGAGGTGGCCTGCTGGCACCTCCGCACTTCTGTTTCCCACCAATTTAAAACCACAACCCCACAGGCCGTCGCTGCTCGCCTGGCTGGCGTTCAGCACCGCCACTCCCGGCCCGGGTACCTGCAGCAGGGACTTGACGCTGGGCTGGAAGACCATGTTGGTGTTGAGGAGGAAGGAGCGCAGCAGCGGCTGCGGGTAGCAGGCCAGCTGTGCCACCAGCCCGGTCAGCAGGAAGTTGACGTACAGCGAGTTGTGCAGCATGTTCTCCAGCTTGCCGAACAGCGCCGTCACGAAGGGGCCTGCAGGCAGGGGCACGCGTTGGATGCCGCAAGGGGGGACCCGGCCGCCCTCCCACACCCTGCGCCCGGCCCCACCTGTGAAGGGCTGGCTGGGGGGCGGCCCCACGGCACGCGGGGGGCTGGCGATGAGCTGTGCCAGCGGGTCCAGGGGCCGGGGCAGCACCCGCCCCGCAGCCTCCCCCGGCCCGGCCGGCAGCTCGCCCTCGGGCAGGGCAGCAAAGCTGGCGTAGGCCTCCTCCTCCTCATGGGACAGGGGCAGCTCAGGCGCGCAGGGTGGCTCCTTGGGGCTGGGCAGGGCCACGCCGCCGTTCTTCATCTCGGCCTCAATCTCCCGCAGCTCCTCCGTGAAGGCCTCGATGCTGACGCCAGCCCCGTTGGGCTCGGCCGGTGCCTTGGCCAGCAGCTCCTCCAGCAGCGAGTCCACGGAGGGCAGCGGCTCCCAGCCTGCAGGTTGCGGCTGGGGGCTGGGGGGGGGCGCAGCCCCATTCTGCGCCAGCCCCTCACCCTGGGGGCTCCTGCGCACCTTCTTCACCGCCACGTCCCCCTCGGGACGCCCTGGCTCCACTAGCCCATGCGCCCCGTTCACCAGGGCTCCCGAGTCCTGGGCACTGGGGCTGGGTCCCCCGGTGCAGGGCTCACCGGGGACAGGCGCCCCCCCAGGGCCCTCCCTTGCCCCCTCCTCGGGCAGGCCCCGCTTCTTAGTCCGCGGGGTGGGGGGTCCCGAAGGGCGTGGGGCACCGCAGCCCTCGGGGCCGGGCGGGTGGCTGCCATCGGGTGTGGGGGCTGCACCAGTGGCACTCGGCTCCTCGCCGTCATAGGGGGCCGACCAGACGCGGCAGGCCCAGGCGCAGCGGTCGATGCTGTGGCGCGCGTCCCGCAGGTACTCCAGGTAGTTCCTGTCCAGCTCCGACACCTCCTCCCAGCGGCCGGCACGATGCCCCGGGCTGCTGCATGGCGTGCCGGGGGAGCGCGGCGGCACAGCGCCAGATGCCTCGGGGCCGGCGCTCTGCTGCCGCATGAAGAAGGCGAGGCGGGACGGCGTGGAGGGCTTCGGCACTGTCACCACGGAGGAGGCGTCCACATTGGGGCTGCCCTGGCCTGCAGGAGCAGAAGCAGGCGCTCAGAGCAGCACAGGGCTGGGGGCTCAGCACAGGGACTCCAGGCGTGGCAAGGGGACCGGCACCGTACCCTTGGACCAGGCGGCATGCTCCTCCTCCCGCTCAGGCAGCGGCAGGCTCTCGGGACGGCAGCAGCGTGGGATGAGCGACAGGAATTTGGCAGCCGTCTTCCCGTAGATGTCCAGGTCCCTGACCGCCCGCTTCTGGCTCAGCATGACGTGGCTGCAGGGCAGCAGGTACCTGGGGGGACGCGGGGCTGCGCGCGGGGACGTGCCGAGACCGCAGGACGGGAACAGAGGGGGCCAGCACCGTCCCACCCCACCGCTAGAACCCCCAGGGGTGCCCCCACCCAGGCGCTTGCCCCTCCATGCCACAGCTGTGTCTCACCCGCGAGGCAATGCCCCAGCCATTCCCTGCTGCCACAGGGCAGGCATGGTGCAGGTTACCTGAGCACCAACTGCAGCATCACGTCCTCACAGTTGAGGCTGAGCAGTGTCCGGAAGAGGCTCAGGGAGACCATGCAGAGCTGAGGACCGAGGGGGTGTAAGGCAGCCGCAGCGCCCCACGAGCTGGCCCCACTGCGGCCCCCGTGCCTCTCACCCGCGAGTTGCTGTTGATGCGGCCCACGAGGGTGTCGAGGATGGTGGCATTGTCATGGCGGTGCAGCAGCACGAAGCGCAGGAAGGTTTTCAGCAGCGCCGTCTCGCTGACGCTGCGCAGGAACAGGTCCAGGTACGCCGTGCTGGCGATCATCTCCTCGATGGAGGTCTGCAGGAGCAGCAGCTGGGCGTGCGCCAGGCCGGGACCTGCGCAGGGCACCCCGTAGCCCTGCTGCCCACCCAGACAGCCCCGGCCGGGGCAGCCCCTACCTTGTGCAGCGCTGGCCCCATGACGGGCACCAGGAACCCGTTGTGGACATAGTCCACCAGCTGCTTCTGCACCAGCGGGTGGGCAACCTGCAGAGCAGAGGGGTCAGGGCCGCTCAAGCCGCCCTGCGCACGCCACCACCAGCAGCGAGCCCCACCTGGATGACAGCGTTGCAGAACTCCAGCGAGTTCATGAAGAGCACAAGGGAGGAGACGCCGATCCAGTCCTCGCGGCGCAGGAAGTGCCAGTCGTCCCCCCGCACCTCAATCTTGCGAGGCAGAGAGGAGTACAGGGCGCTCAGGCCTGTGGCCAGGACCTGGGGGGACAGGCATCGAGCACGGCACTGGGGCGTGCAGCCCCAAGCAGGGCACAGCCCCTGGCAGCACAGGCACCACGCTAGCACCGGCCTTACCGGGCAGAAGTAGGAATTGTCGGTGATGGACTTGGCCACGGTGTGGTTGCTGGCAGACATGGCCATGATAAGCAACAGCGCGTCCCTGGCCTGCTGCCCCAGGACGCCCTCGTGGTGGATGAAGGGGATGAGGAGGGAGAATATGATGAGGTTGGCAGGGCCCTGGTCCGTGTGGCTGTGGAAGAAGAGCTCCAGGATGGCGGGCTCCTTGGCCACAGAGACACAGAGCTGGTTGAGCAGCAGCACCAGGCTGTTCTCCAGCAGCGCCGAGGCGGGCTCAGCACAGAGGCTGAGCAGCCGTAGCAGGGGCGTGAGCACAGGCTTGTGCTGCAGCAGGGGCTGCCGGGCCTGGCTGATGAGCATCTCATAGAGCTTCAGCTGCTCCACCTTGCGCTCCTCCGTGAAGTCCCCCTGCAGGTGCCAGCACAGCAGGCGCTCCAGGAGATTCTCTGCCACCACAAACTCCAGGATGGGCCCTGCAGCTGCGTCGCCCCGTGGCCGGTCCTCCGCCAGCAGGTTCAGCATCTGGTAGGTGTTGTTGCGCACGGCGCTGAGGTCGTCAGGGGCCGGCTTGCAGCCCCGCCGCTCCAGGATCCGCAGCACCTGGGGGCAGCGGTGTTAATTGCCTGGCTGGGGGGGGATGCCCTGGGCTCGCCCCCACGGCGGCTCACTCACTTGGGACCAGTGGTTCTTGAAGACCATGAGGCAAGTCTCGGGGTCAGCGGTGACGGGGCTCTGCAAGCTGGCGCTGCGGGCGGTGCGGTGCCCGGCCCCCCGGGGGTTCAGCTTGCTGAGCCAGCTCATCCTCTCCATGGGGACACGGTGCGTGGCGGGGGGCTCACAGGCAGCGGTGCAGCACCCTGCGGGCTGGGCCACATCCGACGTCTGCGTGGCAGCGCTGCGGGGGCACAGGGCAGCAGCCAACCCACGGGGCCCCACACTCCATGCTGCTGTCACCACGGCCCGGGCTGTGGGAGAGCAGCAGCTCAGCACGGGTGAGCTGGGGCAGCAGGAATCCTTGGCCTGGGACCGCTCCTCCCAGGCCCCGCACTCCACAGTGCCAGCTCCCGCCCCGGGAGCAGAGCCACACCACCATCACCTGCACTGCACCCAACCCTTCCTTGTGTTTTGGCACTGGGTCACACAGGGCAGGGGTGACACTGGCTGCCCGCCCACCTGCACTGACTCTGGAAGCTCCAGCGGAGCCCTGCTGGGGCCTGGCTGCACCAGGAAGCTCCCGGAGGGGCCAATGCCTTGCCGCTATGCCAGGAGGGGCGCGGGGCCGGCACTGCCATCCTGGAGCTGTGGCTGGGCTCACACTGCAGGCCTGGGCTGCGGCTGCGGGGGGTGAGGGAGCTGCTGTTGCCACCCTGGGCCTGGGGCGGGGAACAGGCATGGAGCCAGACAGGCAGCCCCCCCCCGACACACACACACACATCAGCAGCACACAACTGGAGGGCACAGGCAAGCAGCAGCACCGGCATGGGGACGACTCCGTGAGTGCTTCCAGCTTGCAGCAGCCCCACGTCACCACGGGAGGCACAAGCCTGGAGGGGAGCACCCAGAGGAGCCCCCCAGGGCAAGCAGCCTGGTGGGACCCGAGGCCCAGCCCTGAGGCAGCAGGACAGGCTGGACGTCACCTACCTGCGTGCGGGGCTGGGACAGCAGCTCCCAAACCTGGCACAAGGCCCCACGGCACAGCCAAAACCTCCCGGCAGACGCTGGAGCGAAGCTGAGAGCCCTGTGACGCTCACGGACAGGCACTGCCCTGTCCCAGCACTGGGCTCCCGCCCCAGTGGGCTTGGAGCGGGGCCAGGGGGGCCCAGCCTCGGGAAGGGGCCGGGTCCTGGGCGCTGCCCCAGGCGCGCCCAGCAGCACCGGGAGGAAGAGGCGGCAGCGTCGGCTGCCAGGAGGTGGGACAAGACACGGGACGGGACGGACGAGGAAGCAGAGCGGAGGAGGGCTCTGGCGTGGCTCTGCCTCCACACCCAGCCCTGCACTTTGAACCCTGGAGCCAGCCGGGAGCCAAGTGCGGGGGCACCCGGTGGCACCGGGAGAGCTGCCCCCAGCCCAGCCCCGTGACGGCAGCAGGCTCAGCCAGGCACGGGGCCCCGCAGCCGTGCCACAGTGCGGTGCAGCAGCTCAGGCACCCCAGCCAGAGGCACAAGGCCCCATGTGCTCAGCCCCTTCTCCCACCAGGGCACAGACCAGGCCCCACGGCCGTCACTCGGGGCACGGGAGCACCAGCAGAACCTGGCCCTGGGGCTGTGGCAGCACCCAGCGAGGGGCAGGGCAGGAGCAAGGGGCACAGGGCCGGGGAGTCCCCATCTGGAAAGCTCTGCCCTGACTGCCACCAGGACACAGCAGCGTGGCAGCTGGGGGCAGCACATGGAGCCATGGCTCCCACACTCCCTGGCCTCCCCCCAGTGCCACAGAGCTCCTGTGCTCCATCCCCACACTCTGTGCCAGGCATCCCCTGCTGCCCCCAGCACAGGCAAGGCCCCGGTCCCGCTGCTCCGCACGGCGCCGTCCCAGCACGTGCCCAGCCCGGCTCTGCCGGCACTGGTGGGACACCACCAGGGGCAGGAGGGCAGCACTGGGACAACGCCGAGGGGACACCGCAGGGCCACAGGCGGGGTGTGAAAGAAGCCACGCAAGGAAACCTAAACCACAAAAGGCACAAAAAGGGAAGTGAGCAGCAGCACACCCAGAGCACAGGCAGAGACCCGGCGTGGGAAGTGCAAGGAGCTGTCGGGCAGCGGTGCCGGCAGCTTCCACGCGGCGTGAGGGGCACAGAGCTGGCACTGAAGGCAGCCGAGCGCCGCGCTGCCAGCAGCACCGCCGGGGGAGGCAGCACGCTGCCGCCGGGTATTTTAGGAACCAGCCAGATGTATTTATACCACGCGGCGAGGAGCTTCCCATTCCAATATGGGTGCAGTCTTACTGCAGTTGCTAAAGTTAGACCCTGAGGAGTCAGCATGCCCAGCACCTCGCGCCAAGAGCCCACGGCACTGCTGCCACCGGGACGACCACGGGCAGCACCCGCAGCACCGAGCCACACCGGGCGCCACGCCGGGCAGGGGGAGGCACGCTAACAGACGGACCCAGACAGAGCAAGGCGCTCCGTGAGACCCAGCTCACGGCAATGCATCGCAGAAACCAGACCTGGGACGCTGCAGCTGCACCGGGACCAGCCAGAGCCCCCAGGGGACGTGGCCTGGAGGGGGCTCAGCCCACACTGGTGTCCAGCACCCGCCTGGCACCAGAGCAGGGACTCCAAGAGGTGACCACAGCGTCGACCCTGCCCAGTCCCCGGGACTCGCACGTTGTCGGCAAGGTGTGGGGTGCTTCCAGGGGTGCCGAGGGCACCGCTGCCCCACGGCACGCAGCACCAAGTGCGGCCACCAGCCCGGTGTCTGCGGGCAGTGCGCACAGTGCGCCACGAGCCACAAGTGCTGCTGCCCGGCACGGCCGCATGCCCGGTCCCACGGCCACGGGTGTCCCAGAAGGTGCCTGGGACACGCACCCCCAAGGCAATGTCAGCATCGCCCCACGGCCGGCCCGCGCTACGTGGTGCTCGTGGAGGCACAACCACCCCGGGCCTGCCAGACCCGGACACCCCCACGAGGACAGGCGGACACACGGACAGGCGGACACACGGACAGGCGGACACA
>NC_048893.1:204439756-204451961 GCF_011077185.1 Oxyura jamaicensis
CGGGGGGAGCCCATGGCCAGCGCCGGGGGAGGTACGACGGCCCCGCCGCTCTTACGGCCCGGCACGGCCCGCCCGGCCCCGCCCCGCCCCGCCGGAGGGCCGCGGGTGCCGGCACCGGCCCCAGCCCCGACGGCACGGAGCGGGTCGGCACGGCCCCGGGAGGAGCTGCTCCTGGCCGAAGCCGCCTCGGCCGCCACCCGCCGGCCCCGTCCGGGGGTGCCCTGCTCGGCAGCCGCGGAGAACACCGAGAGAAGCCGGGGGCCGGGGGAGCGCCCGGCGCGGCGTTCCCGGCGGAACGGGACCTCTGCCGCCGTCCTCGCCTCTGCCCGCAGGACGGGAGCTGCCGTCACCAGCCCCGAGCCGGTCCCTGGAGGAGGAGGGCGAGAGCGGCAGCGGGCGGGCAGTCAGAAGGACGGACCCCCGGGCCCTGCCCCTGAGAGCTGACAAGGGCCCGGGGGCCCTTAGGGTGAGCGCGAGGCCCCTGCGTCCCCCTCCTGGCCTCGAGGCAGCGAGGCCAGCTCGGGCTGGGGGGCAGCGTGACCCCCGATGCTGCTGTGCCCCCAGAGACCCTCGGCTCAAGCCCCACAGAAGGAACAGTGGGACACGAGCTGCAGCCTGCAGGAGAACCGGCCACTGCCATTGGAAACTGCTGGCACCCGGGGAACCCCCAGGACTGGCTTCCAGCCTGGGAGCTGTGCCCACAGCACCACACGTACAGGCGAGCTGTATCATTATATTCTGTAGTTTTATTCTGATCTGCACCGTTTTATTCTGATTCGTACCATTTTATTCTGGAGTCTTGCAGAAGTAGAGAGGGAAAGGGGGGCAGACCTTCACCAGGAAAGGGGGGGTTGTCAAGATCCAGACATTAAATTACCAGGAATTAAATTAGCAAGAAAAACAAACTGTCTTGTCTCAGGAGAAAGTGCCCAAGTGCTGCATGTGGCCAGGGCGAGAAGCAACACTCAGCTGGAGCAGGACGAGCTCTCCCAGGCGTGGAACGCCAGCCGGAGCCCCAGCACTGCTGCGCATAAAAGCGCACCTGCGTCACACACACAGACATGCACATGCACCGGCCCTAGGACGTGGCCGCCCTTTGGTCCTTGGTTCAAGTCCTCGCTGCCCCCCGGTGGCAGCCAGGTCCCTGTGGGTGCTGGGGGAGCGGGGCTCCCTGGCTGGCTCCAAGCAGCACAGGGTGGGAGCACGTCCACGGCTCCTCGGGACAGCAGCACCCAGTGGCCGTGACCACCCCATCCCATGTCCGCCCACAGAATTGATGCGCACAGCCCTGGCCAAGGGAAAAGCAAGGATGGGCGCCGTGGCATGGGAGGCAGCCCGGCACAAGCGGCCCCACCATGCAGGGGAGTGTAGTGTGTGGCTGGGAGCACCAGCCAGGTCAGGGGGAGTGCAAGAGCAGCTGCCTGGGAACACCAGGGATCAGCCGGGAGAGACAGGGCAAGCCCAGAGCTGGTGGGGGGACAGCAGGAGCCCTGGCCACCTGTTGCAGTGGGGCTGGGACCCCCGGCCACCCCTCTCAGAGACTGGGAGGGGACTGGGAGTGCCAATGCTGCCCCTCTGCAGCTTTGTCTTCATTTCAAAATAAACTTTTTGTGAGGGGGCAGTGGCGTGCCTGGCCTGGCCCTGTAGAACCTGGCTCAAGGCAGCAGGGGAGGCCAGCAGGGGAAGCAGCAGGGACACGTGGAGCCCACGCACCCTCCTGCCCCATGGGGAGGCAGTGGGAAGCTGCAGTGAATCCCGTCCCACCCTGCAAAGGTGCCTAGGGGGGTCTGAGCATCCCACCCTGGAGAGATGGGACCTGTGGCCCTGTGGGGGTCTGGCCCTGTGGGGGGCTGGAGAGGGTGCCCACCATCCCGCCAAGGGGTCTGTGCCCGGGAGGGAGCACAGGGCCAGGTAGGACAGGACTCTGCCCCAGGAGTAGGCGCAGGCCAGGGGAGCCCTGTCCTCTCCAGGCTCCTCTCCCCAGGCAGGAGCAGCGACCCACTCAGAGCCCCTGCCCACACCCCACCAGGCTCCTGCCCTGTTGGTGCCCCCGGCTGCAGTTGCAGCAGGGCCGAGGCCGCGTTCCCCGCTCACCACTCGTGCACGCGGTCTGGCCCTGCACCAGCAGTCAGAGGTCCGAGTTCAGGTCCATGGCTTCCCCGGCCAGAGCACAAGGTGGGGCAGGCTGAGGGGCTCACTGCTCCTCCAGCCAGGAGGGCTTCTCAGCACCAGGGGTCTTCAGCTTGATGTTGAACTGCTTGAGGGTCTGCTCCAACTGCTGCTGGTTCCCAGCAAAGTAGGCAGAGATGGCGTTGTGAAAGAGCAGAAGCTGCTTGTGCATCACCTTGATCTGGGGAGAGCAGGAGTCAGTGTGCATCCTCCCAGACCCACTGCCCAGCACCCAGGGATGGTGGGAAGGGGCCAGGGCATGACCTGCCCCGCACAAGGGGGTATGGGATGGGACCAGAGCTACTGCCGCCAGCCAGAAAGCAGCTGCCTGCAGTGGGCAAAAGGCAGGCAGATGGACAGGCGCTCACCTGCCCTTCCCCTCGCGGCTTCCAGCCGCTGCACGGGCACTGCCCATCTGAAGATGCACCTCGGGCACATGGTGGCAAGGCCGCGCAGCCCACAAGATAGGGC
Organism: Oxyura jamaicensis; assembly: GCF_011077185.1. Classification (NCBI taxonomy): domain Eukaryota; kingdom Metazoa; phylum Chordata; class Aves; order Anseriformes; family Anatidae; genus Oxyura; species Oxyura jamaicensis. The sequence continues at coordinate 204,442,397 of NC_048893.1, forward strand.
CAAGGGACACGCGTGCGCAGCACAGTCCCATCTGGCACCCTGCGGCCCTCCCCACCTTGTTCTCCTCCAAGAACTTGAGCTTGATGGCCACATCAGCACGCAGCTTTTCATACTTGTCCTTGTGGCTCTGAAACTGGCTCTGGGCTGCATCCAGCCGGCACAGGGTGCTGGCGTCCCGGGGACCCATGCTCAACTCCTCCAGGTCTGTGCGGTAGGCATCATACTCCAGCCTGCACAGGGGCAGCAACAGTCAGAGCTGCATAGTGGCCCCTCCGGCCACCTGCAGCAACCCAGCCCTAGCCCATGCTGCTGTCCTACCTGGCTGTCTCGTACTGCTTGACCGTCATGAGCGTGTCCTCCATGGTCTTGTTCACCAGCGTGTTGATGCTGGAGACAAAGAAGTTGACGGCTCCCAGTAGTGTTTCTCCATTCTTGCAGAGCAGTTTCTGTGTCTCCGCATTGTAACCAAACTCCTCCTGGGGCGGAGAGGAGGATGAGTCAAGGTCTGCAGCAACACAGCTTGCTATGCCCCTGCCCTCCTCCCACCTGCCCAGAACCAGCTTGGCCCTGGCCGCACCAAGGCAGGGCCGTCACAAAGTCCTGCACCTCTTCCCAGCCCCGCAGCATTCGCCAATCGCAGCTGCTCTCAGCTGCTTCCTGCTTTCCCCATGTGCCTGGGGGTGCTGCCCAGCAAAGCGCTGCCCAGGCTGTGCTGCAGACCCCGAGGTCACTCTGGGTCTCTTGGTCTCCCTCCCAGACACAGCAGATCACAGCACCAGCAGAGACAAGGCATGCACCACCACCCCAGCATGCATACCTGCAGCTCAGGAGACTTCTGGCTGAGATCCGCAAAGGCATCCCCCAGGGCATGCTGTGTCTGCACCAGGCTGTAGAAGTGGTTGGTGAGAGCCCGCGCAAGCTGCAGCACGCACTCGTACTTGCGCTTTGTCTCCCGGAGCAGCTCGATCTGCGTCTCCAGCTCCAAGTCCACCGTGCGGGAGCCCCGGCCAAACCTCTCTGAGATGAGCTGCTTGGTGCACTGCAGGCAGAGGGAGGGGGTGTCAGGGCCCTGTCCCTCCATCCCTGTGGGTCTGCTGCACGGAGAGGCCTGGCCTAGCCCACCCCCAGCTGCGTGGCCGGGTCCCCCACTCACCTTGTACGTGTTGATGCCCCACTTCTTGACAATGTCAAACTTCTCCACAGCAATACCACGGACGACTTCCTCCCCTCCAACTGGCGGGCTGGGATGGGGCTGGTGCAGCCCAGAGCCTGGAACAGACAGCACGCTGGTGGGGCTCAGCGTGGGATGCAGCCGCAGGCCGGGCTGCCCGATCCCAACCACGGCGGGCACCGAGGCTGCTCCCAGGGGCGGAACCGTGCTCCCTGCGGGGCTGCACTGAGGCCTGACAAATCACAAGCGAAGGGAACTCAGGCATGAGCAGCACCTGGCTCTGCACAGCCCACGCCAGGCACCTCACCCCACACAGGGCAGGGCAGGTGATGGTTTTCCCCTGCCAGCTGGGCACCATTACTGGCTCTGCCAGAGCCCTCAATGCCACACGCTTTCTAATCCGCCTGCAGGCATCTCAGGCATGCAGCAGAGCACCTGGTGCCCAAAGCCCTTCCAAATAGGTCCCAGCACAGGCTCCATTGGCTGCTGCTCAGATGCGAAGTGCTGCCCCCCCTATCCACCTGCAGCACTGCTGGTGGGACCAGCCCTGGCACTCCTCATGCCCCCAGGCACAGCACAGGTGGAGATGACACCAGGAGACTGCAGAAGGTGGCAGGAGCATGGTGCCTCCCACTGCCAGGCACAGCTCAGCGTCACCACACAGCCACCGGGCTTCAGCAGCACCCCCGGTGCCCCCAGCACCAGGACCACGGCCGGGCACAGCTGCTGGAGGTGGCATGTGCTGGGGATGCTCCCCACCACAGCAGGGGAAGGAGTGAGCTCTGAGGAACCCCAGAGCGCACCAGATGCCCCAGGCTTAAGACAGGAAGACCCCAAAGGCCACGTGGCGCCACAGTTGGGCCGGGGTAGCCACAGTACCTGCTGAAGCACCAGCCTGGCTGGCCATCCTGCTGGCGGCAGATGCACTGGGGGAGACGGATGGTCCTCGGGGTGAGTGAGGTTGGACAAGACAGCCTGGAAATGGAGGAGCTGGCAGGAGGTGAGCAGGGAAGGAAGAGGTGGGATGGTGCGAAGGGCACAAGAGCAGGAACAGCCAGAACAGAGGATGAGTGTGCAGGGAGGATGGCAGCAGGGGAGCAGATGAAAGTGTGACGTGAAATCAGAATACACAGCTGGCTGCCGGACAGACAGCGCCACACCAGAGGGGCCCATGCTCCTCTCCTGCTCCCTCCCCGTCCCTTGGTACATCACTGCCACTGAGCTGAGAGCTGGGACAGGCCAGTGCTGACAGACATGGGGATGGCAACTGCTGCATACGTTCTCCCTGCTGCAGCAGGCTGTCAGCAAAATCCCATGTCCCCTCCGTCTGTGCCAATTCACCTGTTCAGCCTGGCACAGCATGGAGGAGCCTGTAGTCAAGCCATCTGTTTGCCGAGGAAGGGATGCATCAGCCAAGAGCCGGGACACAGAGACTCATGTGAAATGGGGACAGGGTGAGAGTGGTTGCTGGGACCAGTCAGCACTTGCCCTGGCTGCAGGCACACAGCACCAGCAGTGACCCAGCCACCCACAGGCACTGCCCCAAGTAGGGCAAGGTGCTCGCAGCCAGGCTCTGCCATCAGAAGCACCTACGACCCCTGGGCTGGTGTCAGCCACAAGGGGTAACAAGCGCAGAGCCTGGGACTCAGTCACCCTGCCCTGTGTGTCATTCCTCCCCCCCCCCCCGCCTGCAGGGCACCCCTTGTCCCTCAGGCACAGCCACCACAAGCCCACACCAGCACTGTGCACTTCCAGGACCTGGGAGGAGCTGTGACACCAGGCTCTTCCCCACCACCAGCAGAACTCCCGAGAGCTGAGCCCGTGTGCCACAAGCTGCAGCCCGGTGCCAGGGGAACCTGCCCAGGGAGGCAGAGCCCCCAGCAGGAGACCTGCACCTGCAGAAGAGCTGGGCACCAGCGGCCTGGGCCCATGGCACTGCCGAGGCTGCCCAGAAGGGGCTAAGGGGCAGGGCTGGGGCACAGGCTGCTGCTACAGCCTGCCTTGGAGGGGGAGGGAGCAGGCACTTCGTGCCAGTGGGGGACACGATCCTAGCAAGGGGCCCCACAGAACAGCAGCTGACTGCAGCAGAGCCACATGTGAGGGCTGTGCTCTGCAGGGCCATGCCAACTTCCAGGGCAGCTGTGGCTTAGAACAGCCTCTGCCTGTGCCCCGGGGGCTCCTGTGAGGCCCAGCTGCCCCTGCTGGGTGCCGCACCCCGGCACAGGACCAGCCTGAACACACACCTGCCCCCAGCAGCAGGCAGGACAGGCAGGCAGCGTGCTCTGCTCTGCACCCCCACCAGAGCCCTCCCCTCTGATGCCTGTCAGGCAGCCCACCCCCTCTCCCAGCCCCATCCCTGCCTGCCGGCGGGAGGCCCAGCCTACCTTTGATCGTGCTGGTGGGGATGATGCCTTCGGCGGTGCCCCCATAGCCGCCAGACACGATGCTGGTTTCGTTGAGATTGGGCCCTGACACCATCACCTGCTGCAGGTCCTGGGGGAGCAGAACGGGGTGAGGTGCGGGGACAGGGCCCGGCCTCCGCAGACATCGCAGTCCCCTCGCGGGAACCTCGGGGCATGCAACCCTCGGCTGCCACGGGGGCCCGGTACGTCCCCCCCCCGGCCCAGACCTGCTCTAAGCCGTCGTCCTCGGGCAGGCTGCCAGTGTCCCCGTTGCTGCTGATGGGGATCTCCATGGTGGCGGCCTTGCTCATGATCCCATCCGACATCGTCAGGGCCTGCGGGGACACAGAGGCCGCGCTGGGGGCCGAAGGCTCGGGCAGGGCCAGGGTGTCCCAGCCCCGGGTGCCGCGGGGACGGCCCCGCTGGGCTCCGGGCACCGGGACGCGGCGGTGCGGCGGCTGCTGGCCCGGGGCCCAGTACAGCGCCGGGAGCCACGTCGCACGGCCGCGGCCGGGCCGGTCGGGCCCGTTCCGGGTGGCACCGCACCGCCCGTTAGCTGGGGCTGGGCTCGCGGCCCGGGGGCTCCGAGCGGCGGCTCCGGGCCCCGCGGAAGGCAGAGCACCGGGAGCGGGGCACGGCCGGTGCGCGGCCCTCCCCCCCACCAGGGCTGCTCCCGCGTCCAGCGGGGGGCGGCGGCCGGCCTGGGCCGCCTCCGGGCACGGCCTCAGGGGGGTGGCCCCGTGTCCCAGCCCGGGGGCGGCAGCGACCGACGGGACTGCCGCCCGCAGCTCCCGGTGCGGCCCCAGCCTTCCCTCGGTCACTACCTCCCCCCCTCGGTCCGGTCCGGTCCGGTCCGGTCCCGGACCCCCCGCCCCGCCCAGCCCCGCCCACCTGCGCCGCCCCGGCCCCGCCGGGCCCCCCCCGCCGCCTCGGCCCCGCAGCCCCGATCCGCCTCGGCCCGGCCGCGCCGGAACCGTGGTGACGCCAGGCCCCGCGTGCGGGACGCCGGGACCGGGGCCGGACGTGGCGTCAAGGGGCGGCCCGGGGCGGGCGCGGCCCTGCCGGAAGCGCGGGCGGCATGGAGCCGGCGGCCGAGCAGCAGCAGCAGCTCCGCAGCGTGAGGGGCGGGGGGGGCCGGGCCGGGAGGGGGCGGCCGGGAGGAGCGGGGCCGGGACCGGGGTCGCGGGGCCGGGACCGGGGCCGTGGGGCCGGGACCGGGGCCGGGGCCGGGGCCGTGGGGCCGTCCGTGCTGCCGCTACAGCGCCGTGTCTCCCCCAGCTGCGGGACTTCCTCCTGGTGTACAACCGCATGACCGAGCTCTGCTTCCGCCGCTGCGTCTCCGACCTCAACCACCGGCTGCTGACGCGGCGCGAGGTGAGCGGGGGCCGGGGGGCTGGGGCCGGCCCCGCCGCGCGGCCCCGCGCTGAGGCCCGTGCCCGCAGGAGCTGTGCCTGGACCGCTGCGCCGGGAAGCTGGTGCGCTCCAACCACCGCCTCATGACCGCCTACGTGGCCCTGATGCCGACCATCGTGCAGCGCCGCGCCGCCGACTACGAGGCCAGCGCGGCCCGGGCACAGGAGGGACCGGCGGCGCCCGCGGTTCCCGACGCCTCCACTGACGCCTCTCCTCCCGCACCGGCGGCTGCGGCCGGCGGCGGAGCCTCGCCTGGGCCTTCGGGTGCCAGCACGTAGTGGAGCCACGAGCCCGGCTGCGGCTTCCAGCGGCAGCAGAGGGCCGGGTGGCTGCAGGGCGGCCCTGGGCCCTGTGCTCGCGGTGTGAGGTGTAGTTTCTGGCCCTGCAGCAGCCCGGGCCTCCATGTGGTGTTGATAGCCCAGGTCTGGAGCAGCAGAGCTGCTCTGCGCTGGGGCCAGGCCTTGCAGATCCATGTCCTCTCCTGTATTCACATTGATGGCCAGGTCTGTCTGTCCCCAGGGGCATCAGGGCAGACGCAGCCCACTGGCCCTGAAGGTAACGAGAAAGGGATCTGTGGCAGCCGCCGTTCTGGCCGGGAAGAGCTCCTAGCTGAACTCTCCATTGCCTTAGCAACTCCTGCACTGGGCTCTCACGCTCCAGAATGGGGGTTTCTGTATTTCCAGGAGGCTGTTTCCTGGTACAATTAAACACTCTCTTTGTAATTGTCTCACTGCTAATGTGTCACGAGGGAACACAGGTATTGCTCCGTGAACACCTCCCTGCACGCTGCATCCTGCTGGGGCACAGGTGCGTTCCCTGTGGCAGGGATTCACGTTGCTCCTTCTGGTCACCTTTCTGCTGTCCACGTTGCGACTGCTGGCATTAGAACAGTCTGCAGAACGTGATGGTGCTGGGACAGGCCCTTGTTCTGGGGGTGGTGGGGTGCCTACTGCAGCATGGCTGGGCCCAGCCCACAGCCAGGCAGGGTAGCGTTAGAGGTGGCTTAACCTGGAGAGAATGAGACCTGCTCCAGCACCCTGTGTGCTGCTACAAGGCTTCTGCCAATTGGAGTTGGCTGCATCCAGGTTATGAGGCTGAGGGTGCAGAGACACACAAACGGTTCGTAACGGATGCTTGGGATCAGCACTGCTGCCCACATAACACGGCACGGGCGCGAGCAGTGCAGGCTTCCCGCTCCTGCCTCAGTGGCAAGGTTGGCACAGCACGTGCAGGACCCTGGGGCCATCCGCCCTGCGGCTGCTGTCCCCAGACTCAGGATGTGTTCGGGGAGCAGTGTGGCTGCAGGCTGCAGGGCTGCACTGCCCTATGGGGCCGGGCACATCCTTGCTGCAGGAGGTGTCCGCAGAGGCTGAGTGGTGACATGGGAGTGAGACCTGGTGCCAGTGCTGTGCGAGGGGAGAGGCGGCCCCGGCTGTGCTGGTGGGCCTGGGTTGTGCCTGCCAGCCAGGACAATACGCCCTCACGTGGGTTTACAACACAGTAACGGCCAAGAAAGCAAAGTGAGTGCTTGATGTGATTTGACTGGCTTTGGGCAAGTTTTTAAGGAGAGCCTGGTCCAAATAGTAGGGAATACACCACCAACGGCTGCTGAACTTCCCTATCTATGAGACCTGTACCCCAGTCACTCCTGGAAGCCAAAGAGGAGCATTTATGTAGAAGAGAGATCGGGGGAGGCTGGATCATGCTCACACAGCTCCTTGTGCTCTGCTGTCTCCGAGCCTGCCCTGACCAGCCATCCTGGGGTGTTTGCACCAGCTGTTTTCCTGGGGGCACAGACAGGGCCAGGACTTGGAGAATCACAGAACGTTAAAGGTTGTAGGGACCTCTGGATGTTGTTTGGTCCAATCCTTCTCAAGCAGGGACACTCAGAAGTCCTGTCAAACCCATCTACCCAGGTTATGGAATGCTAGTGCAGGTGCTTCTGTGACAGCACCTCTGGAGCATGGTTGCTGCCTGCATCTGGGGAAATGTCCCCCGATGCCTGGAGGACTGGGAAGCAGCAGCTTCTCGCACCCTGCTGCTGCACCATGGGGTGCGAGCAAGGGCTGCACACACTGCCAGCCACTTTGCTGGTTTATTGCTTATTATCTGGTTTATTGCTCCTCTCGCACCTTGCTAGAAAGCAGGATTTGTAGCACGGTGCTTCTGCAGTTAACTGGTTCTAGGAATAAACATGGAATGTAAAGCCCGCCTTCTGTGTGGGGAAGAAATGCCTTTGAAGGGTGGGTGTGCCACGTGAGGGCTGGGGTCACATCACCAGCAAGACATCTGCTGGTGCAGAACGTCGGTGTGAGAAGCCCTGCAGTGAGGTGGTGCTGCTGGGGTGGGCTGCTTGGCCTGGGCAAGCACACCAGGCTGGGCTCTGCAGGCTTGGACTGCAGCTGCATGGATTGTCCCATTCAGGAAGCCCTGGAGAAACAATGGAAAGAAGAATGCAAAGTTTGTGAAGACTAATGGTATTTTCCAGTGCATCTGTTCCATGTTCTGGAAGGCCTGGTGGAGCTGAGTGTGGGTGGGTGGCAGCTGGTCGGAGCTGGGAGCCTCGTGTTCCTGGTCTCCTCTGGGAAGCACTCTGCTCCTGGACTGGGAGCTCCAGCCGTACCCTCGGACTGGTTTCAGGGGTGCAGGGGGCAGAATGCAGCACGGCTCCTGTCCCCCCCACAGTCCTTGGGGGATGTGGCTGCAGCAGGTGGTGCCCCTCGCTGCCACAAGCAGGCTCTGTGTCCCTGCCCAGCACCAGGCCCCATTCCCAGGCCTGGCAGCACGTCACCCAGCCCCAGCGTAGCCCCAGCTGCCCCCTGGCACCTGAGCACCACAGTGCAGACAAGGGTTCCCCAGGGGACCGGGCTCAGGGCACCTTCAGCTGGAGGCTGCCCTGGTCTGCTGAAAGCTGTGTCAGTAGCTCCTGGCACGTCCCAGGAGGCGATGTCTGCACAGCCCGTCTTTCTCTCCTCTCGTCACAACAGTCCTGTCCTAGGAGCTCACAGCTGCCTCCTGGACTCGGTGGCCTCACCAGCAGCAGTGGTTGAGGCTCTGGAGCTGCTTTCTGGAGTTGCCTGTTGGTGCATCTTCTTGGTTGCTTTTTGTTCCAGACACCTCCCTACTGTGAGGCTGTCAGTTCACAGGTTTGCAAAGGCTGCACTTCCTTTGTTTTCCGTCTCATTTTTCTGAAGTCTGTCCGGAGGCTGCAGGTGGTGTGTCATACTATGTGTGACCACTATAGCATGGTCACCATTATTTAGTGGCTGGCTGACTGCAAAATGGTAATTACACATTTTCCTATAATTATAGAATGGTTTGGGTTGGAAGGCACATTAAAGATCACCTAATTCCACCCCCCACCACAGGCAGGGACACCTCCCTCTAGAACAGGTTGCTCAAAGCCCCATCCAGTCTGGCCTTGGGCACTGCCAGAGAAGGGGCATCCACAGCTCCTCTGGGTGGCCTGTGGCAATCCCCTAAGATTTTTTCCACCTTGTGAAAAGGTATGAGTTTAATATATTACGTAGCATATATGTAATTTGTCAAGGAAAGCACTGAGCATTTGTGCCTGGGTGCCTGGGCTGTGCCTTGGTCCTCACCTGCTCCTGGCTCCTGGGGAAGCCCAGTGCTGCTGCTCTCCGTGCAGAGGCAGCACCCTGCCTGCCTGCTCAGCACCTCTGGCACTCTGGATTCTCCCACAAAGCTTTTTCCAAACACCCCTTTCATTGTCTTAAACCAGAGCCTTCCTCTGCAGCCACGCAGGACATTCCACCAGGACATTCCACCGCTGCCTTCCTCTCCACAGCCTGAGGCACAATCCAACCTTTGGAATGTTTTTGTCATTTTACAAGAGATTGCCTGTATTCACAGGCCTAACTGTGCAAGAGCATACCCAAAGTGGTCAGGAATGCAAGCCCAGGCTGCGATATGCTGGGCTGCGTCCTGATAAACAGCTCAGCTGAAAAGGGCTTGGGAGTAACTGTGGGAGCAGCAGCATGTTGGCTCCTGAGCCAAAGAGCAGCACATCCACTAGCGCCCACAGGACAGGTGCCCCATACATGACACCTCTGGTGGATGTGCTTAGGGGCTGGAGGGCAGTATAGAAATGACTGGAGATGAAACCCTGATGAAACCCTGTTTGGGAACCAGGGGCAGACATACCAAGCATAGACTTGAGCATACTCAAATAGGTTTGGGCCAGGGAGGTTGCTCCAGGCAGTGTCCAGAAAAGCATTAACTAGCTCAAAGGATGGAGATTTCCCCTTACTCATCTCCCTGCTGCAACGTAACCACCCTTATGGTGAAAAAGCTTTTTTTTGGGTTTACCCTTATTATGGAAAAGCTTTTCTTTGGGTCTAGCAGCAATTTTCTATGTTCCAATTCATGTCCGTGACTTCTCATCCTGCCGCCAGGCGTTCTTCATCACTGTCTGGCCAAACTACAGCAGGATTGTGCTTGTCACCACACAGCTCCTCCAACCTGCACCGCACAAAATGTCCTGGCTGTCCTGGCTCAGCGAGATTTCTCTTTCTTTCTTTCTTTCTTTCTTTCTTTCTTTCTTTCTTTCTTTCTTTCT
>NC_048893.1:204451971-204480814 GCF_011077185.1 Oxyura jamaicensis
TCTTTCTTTCTTTCTTTCTTTCTTTCTTTCTTTCTTTCTTTCTTTCTATTAATTCATAGGTTTGAGCAAAAACAGAGCAAACTTTCAGCGTAGCACCTGCAGCAAGGTTGTCCAGGCTGTAACTGGACTTTGCATGGAAACCATTGTTTGTTCTCAGCTTGCCCATGACGAACTACACTTGAAGCCTTTTAACTCCTGTGTGGAAAGAGCAAATATTTGACTCCTCTCCACCCTCTCTCTTGTTCCTTCCTGGCTTTAGAGACCTCTTTGATCTTTCCTGTGTTGATTAAATGAGTCACCTGCATTTGCAAGTTGTTCCTCAGATTCCTATTGTGTTGTTACGTGTGGCATGACATCTTCTGGTACTTTCCATTTTCCTTGGATTCAACTTCAGTTTCTTGAAAGATGCCTCCTTGACCAGAGCTGCTCCTCTGCTTTTAGCCATTTCTTCTGTATCTTCTCAGGTCTCTGCCTGGAGCCTCCACTGTTACTGTCTGGAAGGATTTAACTCTTAGTTTGCCCTGTGAGCATTTGTTTAAGACTAGATTCCTCATTTGTGCATTGTTCCCTTTCTTGAACCAGATCCCAAGATAGATGTTTGACATATGCATTCACATGGGGGCCAGGAGTTACTACAATGATTGCAAAGTGAGCACTTTCGATTGGAAATAACAACTGAATGTTATTAAGTATGTTTGGCTTCATCAGAGTGCTCAAAATGCTCTGCAATCTATACAGCCAGATATGTTGTCTGGGCCATGTTTCTGAATTATCATTAGCACTCAGCTAACCATTACTCTGTAAACTGCAGCACGTAGATTTAGGATACGTAAAGTTAGAGTATCTCTGGCAGCTCATATTAGCATTCCATGTAAGATTCCACAGTTCCAGACTATCAAAAATATCTTTTGTAATTGCTGATTCATTACTACAGGTCCATGAGGTTTCCAGTCAGAATCATTGAAAGCTCATGCTCTGTTGTTATATTTAAATTGGAACTGCATTTGGGTGCAATTGTAATGCGGAACGTAATTACAATTCCTTGCCCTCTCCAGCCAGGTTGAGTTTGTGCCCTGGGGCCTTCTAATGCACCGTGGGGCTTTGTAATACGGATGTGCCCTGAAAGTTTGTCATCAATAATTTGGAGGTGCTGGAGAGTAATGTGACAAATCAGGCTGATACTGAGATGCTTTGGGAACAGGTTCTACCACCCAGGTGCAGCATCTAATGATGGAGGGTGGTGTAAGCACAGCAATCTGACTTGTTACCGACTTGAGAAACTCTATTCACAAATGCAATTGCGATACCATCCCTAGCACAAGGAAATGAGCATTATGCCAATTAAAAGATATGACCCAATAATTATATATATATATATATATATATATATACATATGCATGTAGGTATATAAATAATTATGAGACAGAAAGGAAATTAAAGACGTTTTCCCCAAGAACCCTCCTTAACTCTGGGATTCTTGGTTGCCCAAGACATTGTTTCCTGCTTGGCTTCCTGTCAAATGGCCAAACAAGCAATCAGGATGACAAACAAGGTAAGGCCAAGGAAGTTAATCCGTGTTCCTGGTTGCCAGTGTTGCAGCTGGGGGTAACCTCAAAGAAAACACAGAAACTGCTTAATTCCCTTTGGATATTAGATAGTTTGGATATCCACTCCTCAGAAGTGAGATTTTTGTTACCCTGGTGGCTGAGAACCTTCCACATGGCACTTCGCAGGGGTGTTGGTAAAGTGCAAGAAAAACTTCCTTTTTGCAGATGATTAACCTCAGAGATTGGTCCAATAGATATTTGATTATCATCACATATGTCTGAAGTTACACCGCAGTGCTATGACAAGCTTTCCATATCAGATGAGCAGCCAGGATCTGTTGATTGTTTAAAGCAGCAACTGCATCATCAGGGTCATGTTGTCACCTGTGGTACAGATGCGGTCTGAGTCTTTGGACTCCCTGGTCTGACTGAATGCATTGCTGAGTTTTAAGATTTCCCTTAAAGCATTCCATAGCACCATTGCTCTGGAGATGACAGAGGATGAGGAAAACCCACCTAATTACATCTCTGTATAACTTTATTTTTAAAATGTGATATGACTGAATCTCAGAGGATAAAGGTAGGTGTGTAAATCATTTTTCTAATCCTCAAATGTCATATTTTGCACTAGCTTGTGGGCACATATAGGCCATACCTAAACTGCTAATAGTCTCTACCCCCATTAAAATACACTCCCATTTATTGGAAGTTCAAGATAGGGCTCCTATAAAGTGTGTTTTGGGGTTGCAGCTGGGGAGGTTCAGGCTGGGTATCAGGAAGAGGTTCTTCACTGAGAGGGTGGTCGCACACTGGAACAGGCTGCCCAGGGACGTAGTCACAGCACCAAGCCTGTCCGAGTTTAAGAAAATGTTTGGACTATGCTCTTAGTCATATAGTCTGAATTTTTGGGTAGACCTATGTGGTGCCAGGAGTTGGACTCATTGATCCTTGTGAGTCCCTTCCAACTTCAGATATTCTATTATTCTGTGATTCTAGGTATTTACTATCTCTCAGGTTGGTCCACTGCCACCCAGACAAAAATTTGGCTTGGGCTTCTGCATGAAGCGGGCAGCTAGTTACAAAGTCTCAGCATCGTGCTTTGGAAATGGGCCACCCTCGAAGGCCAAATAGGTCCAGCCACCCATCTGTCCTAACCTGTCTGTAGCTAACCCAGCATAGGGTCACAGAATCACCTGGGTTGGAAAAGACCTTCAAGATCATGGTCAGACCATCAACCTGATCTGTTGAGTCCCATCACCAAACCATGTCCCTCAGTGCCACAGTAATGCGGCTCTTAAATGCATCCAGGGATGGGGACTCCACCACTGCCCTGGGCCGCCTGTTCCAGTGTATGACCACTGTGAAGAAATTCTTCCTCTCATCCGATCTAAACCTCCCTGGCTCAACTTGAGACTGAGCATCACATGATCAGAGATGTGGAGAGTACATATATGTGGAAGAATTAAATCTCCACTAGTCAATGTGTGCTTGCAGCCCAGAAAGAAAACCTTATCATGGGCTTCATCAAAAGAAGCATGGCCAGCAGGTCAAGGAAGGTGATTGACCCCTCTGCTCTTGTGAGACCCCACCTGGAGCCCTGCATTCGCCTCTGGGGCCCCCTGCACAAGAAGGGACTTACTAGAATTAATCCAGAGGGGGCCACAAAGATGATCAAGGGGCTCGAGAACCTCTCCTACAAAGGCTGAGGGAGTTGGGGTTGTTCTGCCTGGAGAAGAGAAGGCTCCGGGGCGACCTTATAACAACCTTCCAATACCTAAAGGATGCTCCAGGAAAGCTGGGGAGGGGCTCTTTGTCAGGGAGTGTAGTGATAGGAGAAGGGGGAATGGCTTTCAAGTAAAAGGGGATAGATTTAGATTAGAAACTAGGAAGAAGTTCTTCCCTCTGAGGGCGGTGAGGCCCTGGCGCAGGCTGCCCCCAGGAGCTGGGGTTGCCCCAGCCCTGGCAGTGCCCAAGGCCAGGCTGGATGGGGCTGGGGGCAGCCTGGGCTGGGGGCAGGGGGCCCTGACCATGGCAGGGGGGTTGGAATTTGATGATCTTTAAGGACCCCTCCAACCCAAACGATTCTGTGATTCTATTTCTAGATTGTTTAATCAAGCTATCTACTACATGGTTCTAACTGCATCTTATATCTTTGTCCTTCATCTGTGCTGATACACACCTTGTTCAGAGAGGATTCCCATTACCCCGCTCCTCTTGAGCTGTTACAGCTTTTATCACAATTCTTTTCCCCAGACTTCCCTTCCTTTGATCTTCCACCTCCAGTCCCCAGCACAAGCAGCCCCAGCTGTGCCTCACGGGCCCATCTGAGCTGACCACCCAGCCCTGGGCATAGGATGGCTGCCTGGGGGCTGCAGCAGGGCAGCCCTGCTCCTCTGGCCCCACCAGATGCTGGACCCAGGCTGTGGACCTGTTTGGGGCACGTTGCCCATGCAGGGGGTGCCTTGCCCCGTACCCCCCGCCGTGCTGGGCACCAGCAGCCTCTGAGCCGCGGGGTGCAGCCGGTGTGCCCCAAGCCCTGGGGACAGGAACGGGGCCCCGGCTCTGGGGGCACACCCTGCGCAGTGCGTGGGCTCAGCTCCCAGCTGGGCCTGAGCAGCCAGCAGTGGATTTTCCCCAGGTGAGCGCCGTGCCCGGGAGCCTCGTGCCCTGCTGACCCAAACCGTGCAGCGTGCGTTGGGCCTCGTCAGGAACCCACTGATGCAGTTCCCTGTGATAGTCTTTTTCTGCGAGTGCAGTATGCAGACTAAAGGTGGCCCTGGTACTATTGGGTCCATGGCCTGGTACTCTAAAACTCTCGGTATTAAAAAATGAAGTGCTTCTTTGTGAGTCACTGTCCATTCCCAAGCAGCATGCACTTCCTCAACAGATCACATCAGGGTTAGGCAGTTCTGCTGCCCCCAGGATATGGGCTTGCCAGAATCCTGGCATTCAAAAGTCTCAGCAGAGCTCCTTATTGCAGGGTGAGCCCACCTCGGCTATTTGCTATAAGGGATCAGGGGAACACACCACCTCACCTGTCAGTTTGTCTAGTGATGCCCAAATACCAAATTGAAACCCTCCTCCCCCAGAGCATACATCTTTGGAAGTCTCCCTCTCTGAGACCAGAAGAGTACGCTCTTGTTCTGGTGTTTGTGAAGCCGGGGTCTGATGATGGCTTCTAGCCTCTGACGTGGCTCTGAATACAACCACGGTACTCAAAGGCAGCTGCTCGTGCCTCTGGCCCTTGACTCACTGCTCGGTGGCTTACAGCAAAGTGCCTTCAGCTGCCAGTGCCTCTGTGAGAAGCCCAGCACAGGGCCCCTTGCTGTCTTTTGCTTTACATCTGGAAATCCCTTGCCACTTCTACAATTCTGCTCACGGTTCTACTACTCAAGACAGTTTTCAACATTTATTCTCCCCTTGGTGTCTCCTATCCCTTATTATCTGGCCATTTTTACTGGTCTCCTACAGACTTCTCCCAGGCATCTGTGACCTGTGTATTTATAGGAGCCCACTCCTGAAAACAGTTGTAGTGTCACAACCTGTAGGGGATACCCAGCCCACACATACGTGAGGACTGTGGGTCATGGGATTTTAAAGCTACAAGAACACAGAGGTTTTTTTCCTTTATTGTAAATTAATACTAGCAAAGCAAGGCCGTACTCATGATTACTCACTTACACACTTACCATTTACGTTATGTGAGGTGTTACCAGTGAGATGTGCCTCAGACTGCCCCAGGAGCAGGGCTGGTCGACAGTGGAAATCTCCTGTGGGTGACTAGGGTCAGAGGGTCCGGAGTCAGCCAGGCATCCCCATAAGGCTGGGTCTGCCCAGGGGCCTTGTGCAGGGAAAAACCGCCCTGGGCAGGAGAGCGCTGCTACTGTGTCTGTGGCATAGAGGTGCAAGGGGCACAGGGCACCAGGGCCTGGAGCAGCTGTAGCTGACATCTGCTCTCGTTCTTTCCACGGTTTCTTTGTTCTGCACTCATCAAGGACACCCCGGGCTTCCAGCTGGCCAGGGTACCCTGGGTTCCCTGCTGAGGAGACATATTCCTCTCCTGGTGTGTTTCCATTCTGACCGTGTTGCCTTTATGCCTGCCCTGTCACATTGTGGGATTCACACAAGGAGCACTACAGCTGAGCACCACCCAGCATGGGGTGCAGCCTCCTCCAGGGGCAGTTTCCCAGCTGGCATCTGAAGGGGAAATTCAGGCAGTAAGTGCTCAGTAGTGGTGCTTCATGGCCAAGGGTTTAGCCAGCACAGAGGGCAAGGAGGCCCGGCTGCAGAAGGGTCTCAGCTTTGTCCTGTGGCAACACAAGTGCTGGGGGCTGCCTGCGTCTGGGGCCAAACTCAGCTGGTCTGAAGTGCTCCGTGCTGTGCTGCTCACGGTCAATGCTGCCGCTGCTGTGTGTGGGAATATGCTTGTGTGCAGCCTTGTGGACCTCCCTGGCAGTGTGAGGGTTCTGTCTCATGCATCGTCCATTAAATCTCTTTGTGTTCAAGCACAAATGAGTGTTTATTTGCCTTCAGGTTGCAATAGCAATTCCCTGACACCCCACTCTAGATTCAGCACACGGGGGCCAATTCCCAGACCCCAGCTTTTGGGGCCGGCAGTGGTGACAGCAGGGCTGCAGCGAGGAGCCTGGTGCCACGTACCAGAGAAGGCAGCCATGCGACTTGCTCAGCCTGGCCTGGACCCCTACATTGTAGATGGGCTGAAATGAAGCCAAGTGTGCTTTCTTTTACTGCAGCAAATGCTTGGGTTTTTTATGTGGAGACTGGAAGCCATTACAAAGGAAAAACATAAAAAATAAAGTAACATAAACTTACAATAGGTTTGACGTCAGTCTCCAGTTCTGGCCATGACTAAGTAAACTTTGATGCATTTTCTGAATTCTTAATGATCAAGTATTAGTGTAACTTATCACTTAGTGCAACAGTGCAGAAAACTTCCTGGGTTTTAGACTCCTGCTCACTCCTGAGCCCCACTGGCTCTCCCGCAGCTGCCTGAGCTACTTCAGTGCCTCCATGCTGCAGCGCTGCTGGGAGCCACTCAGGGCAGGGAGGCTGCAGGGACAGCTTTGACAAAAACTGGGGAACTCAGGCCACTCGGTATGTTTATCTGTTCTTTCAAGTAGTCATAAACACTGTAAATAGCACATTGGGAGCAGCTTTTGGCTCTGTGCACCATTTGCCTCTGAGTTTACTAACACTGTGCAGACTGAGTGCACGTGTAACAAAACATGGGTTTTGTTAATAGATGGCTCTTTTATAAAGGCTGTTCATGCAGGGGTGCGTGGAAGTAGTGTCTGCTCCTCTAGGGGTATTCGGGCACAGGCCATTTTCAAGGCCATGTTGGACAATGGCAAAGATAATAAGCCACGAACAAGTACATGGACATCACACCTGACCAGCAAATGATAAGGAAGGCGGTGATGGGAACCAGACCTGGTCGGTCACACTAATTGGTGAGGGCACGTGAGAGTGTGAGAATATTTATTCTAGCAAAGTTACCTGATCAAGGACCTTGCCAACAGTGAAACTAAGGGAAAAAATGGGAAGGCAGAAACAGGAAACTAAAGGAAAAGAGAGAGGCAGCAGATGTATTCCCCAGTTTGGACATGGACCACAGCTCTCCCGGGACTGTGCTGAACCCCAGTGGCCAGGCAGGACTGTACTGAATAGCACTGGTCTGTATTGGACTCCAGCAGCTATGCAGGACTGTGCTGGTTGGCACTGGTCCATCTTGGCCCCAGCAGCTGGCTGGATTGTACAGAGCAGATGGAGGCAGTGGCCATGTTCCTGCTATCCCTTGCAGCTTGAGCATCCCTCAGTCATGTTCCCTGCCTTGTTCCTCAGGGTGAGGTAAAAAATTTAAGCATGGACACAGGCTTTTCCTACCTGGGAAGGCATCACTGCAGTGCAGTTTCTCTTTGGCATGCAGTTACCTTGAATTTCCCATCTGTTGCATCTCAGGAACTAAGTTGTTGCAGATGCCGAAAATAATTCATATTTACTCCTTGTCACAGCATAGCAGCCCCTCTGATATTTTTCCAGGGGCCTTTCCTCCCAGAACAGTCTGCTGCCAGCTTACAGCCCCAGCAAATGCTCAGAACTTTTGACCCCCCCCCCCCCACTGCATCTCATGCCCGTTGCCTGCGTGCTGACATGGCTCCAGCAGGAGCTGCCTCAGCCCAGCACAGCTCCAGGAGCAGAACGTGGCAGGAGCTGCCCCATAGGCTTCTCCTCTGCCATGCCAGCTGTAAGGTCCTGGGCACACTGTCACATTTTCCCTTGACCTTATGGTCCTCTCATAGCTGGGTGATGCCCTGCCTGGGAGCAGCTCCATCAGGCTCCTGTTTTGCTTCCCTCAGCACCCACTGCTGCTCAGCTCACCAAGCCCAGCTGCCTCTGCTTCCTCTGCGGTGGTGCAAAGCCCTCCCGAGCTGGAAGGACGTGTGGCAGCCAGGTAGGCATGGGGGCAGCCACATGATACTGGCCCATACCTAAGGGTACAGTGCTTTTATGAATGTTCTGCAGTATGCTCCCTAGACTCTTGGCATATTTCAGCCTCTGAGCCACATGAACTTGCTTCTGTGAACCCACCTACACCAGGGCTTCCATGATGTCTAACAAAACTTTTTCTCTCACTTCCCCCTTTCCTATCAAAAAGTCTGGCTCTACCCTATACTGGTGCAGCATCTCTGTCTTGTGGGCACGTTGTGCCTCACACCTCATCAGCCCACGGCCAGGAGGCTGCAGGCAGTTCCACTCCACAGAGCGTCGTACCACATGGACCGCAGCTGCCCTGAGACAAGCGCCCATTGCAGGGATCCAGACAACACAGCAGTGCCCAGGTGCTCAGCCCTCAGCTGGTGGGGAGCTGAAAGCATCTTTCCCCAGGTGAGCTTTCAGGATCTGGTTTTGTGGCTTCCTCACCGGCAGTACACAGATGCTGAGAAGCCCAAGGCTATTTGCAAGTCCATGGGAATGTTAGTCTGACCTTGGTAGGACTATGCTTTATCCAGCATCAGGCCTACCTTAAATCTAGGGTCATTCTTCCTTTCTGCCCTCCAGAAGCTGATTTTCTACCCAAAGACGCAATGTCCAGTAAGCTGTCTGAGATGCTGCCCTGTGTGGTGCTGAGCAGCAAAGCCTGTGTTGCAGTGCCATGTCAGTGCTGCATCTGCTGGACGGTCTCCACTGCCATGCACAGTGTCCCACAGCTGCAGTCTTGTGCTGCAGGCTCAGCAGTGACTGGAGCGTGGAGCTGGAGAAGGATGTGGAGGACGAGGAGCTGCTGACTCCTGAGCTGCAGCCTTCAGAAATGGGTTGGTGGCCCAGGGCCTGTCCCAGAAGGGCTGCAGCAGGTGCTGACTGCCAGTGCAAGGCTGAGGGCAGCGCTGCCACAGCAAACATGATGCAGCCTTCATGCACAGAAGGTACTGGAACAGGGCTGAAGAGAACAGCAGGACTGGAGTCCCACAGCAGAGCCCAGCAGGCTCCCGCAGTCCCATTTTTGTTGAAGTACTGCAGCAAGGACGGTGGCATGTCCTTTAAAAGGTTTCCTTACTGCACAGCACTCTGAGGAAGGTAAGCTTGGAAGAGGAGAAAACATTGCCCTTCCTGCTGGTCAAAAAGCAGACCAAGGACTGGAAAAAAAAAAAAAAAAAAAAAAAAAAGAAAGAAAACATCTTGGAGGACAAACCAGAAAATTGTTGCAGTCCATTCATTGACCTGGAAGAGGGTCAGAGAGCGGCAGTAAGGGTGGTAAACACCCTATCACAAGCAAGCAGGATGCAAAGACTTGGCTGGAAAACATGCTTGTTCTGTTCCTGCCCCGGATTTCTGGTCTGACCCACAGCCGAATGGGGCAGCACTTGCTTTTTCAGTCAGTCCCAGAGCAAGGCTTCAACAAAAACTGCTTTGTGCAATGCAGGTTACATAGGCCTCTTTATTTCAAAGAATTGTTATATTCTAGTGAGTGTTTAGCATCCTTTTAAGTTTCTTGTTCTTCTTTGCTTGCCAAGAATGTACAGTTTCACAATCAAACTGGAAAAAAAAACACTCCCAAGTTTCTTCTGTCTGAAAATTTCCTCCTGCATAATTTTAATGTAGGTTTTCTTCAGCTGTGGAAAATTAGTCTTTTTCTGCAGTATCAATTACAGCTGTTGCTGGCTGCCTCATCCTCTGCTCACCCATGCAGATTGCAGCTGGAGTGCAGCCGCCAGCCCCATGACAGCCCCTATCCAGGTAATCTTGCTTAAAACAATGCTTTACCTGCTGCAATTTTGTGCTAAAATTTATGGATTAAAGTGTTCCAGGCAATCCAGTGATGATTTAGAATCATAGAATATCCTGAGTTGGAAGGGGCCCCCAAGGACCATAGAGTCCAGCTCCTGGCTCTATAGAGGACTACCTACAAATTAAACCATATTTATTATGTGCAACTCCAGCATCGATCTCCCAGACTGAGTCCTCCTGTTACTACAAGATTTTGTTCTCCATATCACAGGCAGATGTTTGCAGAAAATATCCTTCTTCTTTCTTACAGACCACAGACCCAGCACACCTGTGCCAGATGTGTGACTCCAAACTCTCAACACTAGAAAAGACATTGCTGTCTTTAATAGCAATTATGTAATTTTCCTCATGCACATACACTTATTTTAATCCACGCTGTTGCCCCTAATCAGATTATCTGCAGAAACTCTTGGCAGGCCTATGTGTGAAGCCACGCACTTGGGACTAACGCAAGACTCCTGACTGCAACCTTGCAGATTGACAGCTGGCAGCAGCGGAGGAAAACCCTCCAGGTATCTGCCATCCTTTGCAAGCTCCAGGCCTGCAGGGAGCACAGAGCTCCAGGCTGCTGAAATCCCTCCTCCAGAGGGCTGCCTGTTTTCCCCTGATGCCAGCAGTCAGGCTGCCAGCCCTGTGGTTGCTTTTCCCCTGTGCTGCTGACACTCTGACAGCTGGAATAGTCCCAGAGGGCAGCAGTTCCTGCTGAAGCCAAGCAGGGTTGCCTGAGCTGTCCCTGCCTGCAGCCCTGCCAGGGCCAGACGGTGCCCAGGTCCCTGCTTTATGCTGGACAGCTTCAGGCTCCGTTCCAATACATGACGATGATCTTTTCTGCACTGGACCCAATCCCCAGTGTGCCACTGGTGCTGCCCCCACCCCCAGATGCACTGCTGTGAGGTTAGGGGGCTGGCTTGCAGCACAGCACTTCACTCTGCCCAGTGCCCCCCATCTTGTGCCACTTCTGTCTGAGGGCAACACCTTTAAGAGCCATGTTTGTGAGCTGTTGTGTTGGTGGAAATGTTTCTCTGTTGGAATAGAAGTGCACAGACTTCAGTGCCCATACATAGAGCATCACTTACCAGCTCTATGGATCACCCATCATGTGGATAAACGGGCTGCTAGAGAGAGCTCCTAATTGCTTTCATACATAACAGAAAGGATTTGGAGCCATTGCAGAAGTCTCTGACAAAATGTAACATCTTCCATCAGGAAAGATGGGTTGTGCCCATGAACAGCTAAGAACAATGTTTGAGCCATGATCTTCTGACTAGGCTTTCATAGCATATGTTTGGGAAGAGCACAAAGATTCTTCTCTTGAACTCGGTTCCTTCATCACTGACATTTCGCAGCTGCCTGAGGAAGCAAAATGATCCAGAACAGTTGTGACTAGGGGCCCTGGTGATTTATATTATTTGGGTGAAATAATTTATCCTAAAGGCAAGCAGGCAGATTTGTTTGGCCACTCACTGCCAAATCACTTATGGTAACGAGCTGGGTGAGGGCAGTGTACAGCAGCTGATGACACAGCTTCATGCACTGCAGCTTACACAGCTGCTTGAGACTTTTTTTTTTCTTGCAGAAGATTTTGTTTAGTGGAACAGGAACTCATAGGCAGGCAAGGACACTCAAGACACATCTGGTGAGTAATTGTTCAGGTGATTGTGAGCGTGTGACCTACCCAGCAATGCCAGATCTCACCCTGCTGTATAGACCTGCTGGTTTCTCGGCTAAGCTTTCCGCTGTTTCTTTTTTGTCCTCCAGATAACAGCATGTTTCAAGTTCCTGGGCTTTTGGCTCAGCATATCCTACAATAGCTGGCCACCCCTTTTGCTCTGGATTTCACCAGGAGGCTGCTTCCCCCTCCCACCCTCCCCCAGCCTGCAAAGTCATCCAGTTCTCCAAAACTGGAGAACAGAGAGCAGCAGCTCACTTGATGAGATGCCAACCACCACCCAAACAGCTCAGTTTGCTTGGATGAGGGCAAAAAAACTGTATTGCATATGTGTGCAACCTTGTGACAGGCAAAGCTGAGTTAAAGCCCACCCACCTGCTGAAGCACACAGTTGGCTCCAGCCTTCCCTATCACAGCCTGAACTGCTCCTGCTGCAGGGGCTACCAATGCCCATGGTGCCAGGCTGTGGCACTGCCATCGTCCCCCGTGTGTTGCTGGACGGACAGAACCTTCCTTGACCAGGTTATTAACAGTACCAACATCTTCACAGCGCATCTGCAGGCCACCACCAAATGCACTATTTCACCTGCACCCTCACATCCTGCTCCCAGCTGTGCATCTTCCATCATCAGCACCAGGGACCACAGCCCACAGGACCCTCTGGTTGCTGTGCACCGCCCCTGCGGGAGGCAGGGCTGGCAGCCCGCACCCTGCAGTGCCCGCATGCCAGCACCACCTCCTGCAAGTCGCCTGGACTGGACAACGCTCCTGCTGTGCACTCGTGGCCAGGCACTGAACCAGCAGACATGGTCAGGGCAGCAGGGGCATGGCAGGGACTGCTGTGCTGCACACAGCATGGCTACGTGCTGCTAACATGGAGTCCCCAGCACCAACAGCCACAGGAGGCCCGGGGGGCTGTGTCTATGCACGCACCCCAATGCAGTCTCATGGCTGCTCTCCAAGCTCCACCATCGCACAGCAGCGGGAGCTGTGCCTTCAGGGGCTGGGATGCTACAAACCAGCTGGTCTGACGACAGTCCCTTCTAGATGCAGAGCCTGTTCCTTATGGAAGCTTTATTCTGGATGGAGACACAGCAGCAGCACAGAGCCTGGCTCAGCCATGCCTGGGCACTGCACCCCAGCTCCTGCTGAATCCCAAAGTCTCCTTACCCCTCCACAGGGCTGCCTCAACACAGGCAAGAGTGAGTACCTACCTGGAGAAGGTGGGCAGCATGTGTATTTGGGGAAAGGCAAGGTTGGGAAAATGTGCACCTTATTAGCAATAATGCCTTTTGCAGCAGAATGAGCAAGCCATCCACTCTGCACCTTCTGCCTCCATGTCTGACCAAGGATGGGGTGACTTCAGAGACCCAGATGTGCATTCAGTAACTCCCAGCAGCCATCCTCCTAGCATGGCCCCGGGCTTGTGGGATGAGCTGCTGGCAGCCCCAGGCTTCACCACACTCCCATCTCCTCCGCTGCCAGCAAGCCTGGCTGCCTGCCATCCCTACCCAGACAGCGGCTTCCAGCAGAACAGGGGCCAGTGCTGCTGTGAGCAAGACTACAAGGGCAGGAGGCAGAAGCTATCGCCCATGAGAGACAACGCCAGCCCAACAGCCAGACCCTCGCACCAGCTCCTGCTGGAGGAGAGTGGACGCTCCCTGGCTCTATGCACCAGGTGGAGGACCCAGCTACATGCAGGACTGCCCGCAGTGGGGCCAGCCAGTCACCCCTCAGCAAGGCTGCCTGCCTTGGCCATGGCCATGCTGCACCTGCAGGGCCCAGGAAGTGGCTGGAAATGCAGTGTAGTCACCGCCAGCTGCTGCACACCCAGAGAAGGGTGCTGCAGGAGGGCCGCCTGCACTGCATCCCGCTCTACCTCCCAGCACCCTGCTGCAGGCCCTGCTGTGGGGCCCTGCACCAGCCTCAGCAGGGCCGCAGGCCGCAGCATCCTCCCCTCAGTGGCTGATCTGCACCGCATGAGGCTCAAGATGCATTCGCCGCTAGACACTGCCCAGCCTGCTGCTGCCAGCTGCACCCCATGCTCATTGCACCGCAGAACTTCTGTCCTGTCTGCTTCCCTCATCTGGACCAGAGCACCACTGAATGAAAAACATCTACTCATAGCACTGCTCCCAGACACAGTGCTGGGGCCGCATCTTCCTGCAACACTGCTGGCCAGACAGCAGACTGTACTGCATGCAGTGCTACACACAGTACTGCCCTGCAAGATCTCCCCGATGCAGTGTGCTCAGCACCTCATGCATGTGGTCAGCTGGCCACTGTCCTTAATAAAGAAACCAGAGTCCACAGGCAATGGGACTCCATGCAGAGGATGCTCCCCCAGACAAGAGCATGTGCAGGGAAAGTTGGTCTCAGAGGTCAGACTCTTAGGGGAAAGGCAGGAAAGCCCACATCATCCCTACTCCTGCCTGGGATCCACCAGAGAGGCTGCAGCCACTGGTTGCTTTCCCAAAAGAGACAAGCTCCGGGAAGGAAAGGCTCATGGAACAGCAGGGGTGGAGAAGCAGGCCCCAGGTACAGAAATAAATCGATATATTAGTGTACAAAACATGCTGCTTCCTCTGTACAGTGCCCCAGCCGGGCGCAGGCTCCCCAAAGGGAGTTCACACATATATAAATAAGGCCCAGACAGCTGCAAACAGTATTTACAGCCCACAGGGAGCTAGCGCCTGCTCCGGGGCCAGCCCCACCAAGAGCAGCTGCTACGCCCAGCCCGCGGGATCCTCCCTCCTAGCCTGCACTGGCCAGGTTCATTTCAGGTCCACATCAAAGTCCAGCACCAGCAGCTTGGTCTCCTCTGTCCCATTGCGGCTGCCCACTGCACACACGAGCTTGGTGTTGGAGGCACGGATGCGCCACACTACACCCCCGCTGCCCCCACTCTCCAGTGCAACCAGGTTGCGCACAAATTCGCCCGTCTTGAGGTCCCAGAGCTTGACAGTACCATCATCCGAGCTGGTCACCACAAACTTGGAGCTGAACTGCAGGCAGGTCACCGCACTCTGGTGCTTGCTGGGCCCTGGAGGCAGAGGGTACCTGTTAGTCCTCCTGTGCTCCCACCTCTGGTCCCAGGATCTTCAGATCACCCACTGCTTGGCTCTTCCACCCCTGGGCAGCATCTGTTGTGACCCTGCCACATCTGGTGGCCAGGAACAACATGACACTGCTCCAACACCCCTAGCAAGGGAAGTTGTTCCACATCCCCGCACTCACCCTGCAGCGTTTGCAGGCATTGGCCCGTCTTGATGTCCCAGATTTTCACTGTGGAGTCAGCATTGCCAGACACAAGGATGTTGTCACGTAATTCCATGCCACTAGTGAGCGACTGGTGCCCCATGAGCGTGTGTAGACAGTTTCCACTCTCTACGTCCCACACTCGGATTGATGTGTCCAGAGAGCCACTCACAATGTGCGTCCCGTCAAACTGCCAGAGAGACACTGGTCAGCACGGCCTGCCTGGAAGGGGAGGCTTGTTCTCACAGAATCACAGAATATCCTGAATTGGAAGGGACCCACAAGGATCATCAATTCCAACTCATGGCAGTGCAGCAGCAGAGGCTCAGGTAGCACCCTATGGCCCAGCAGGGTGCACATGCCTTGGCATCGCCCTCGCTCTAGAAGACGACATGGTTTGTGTGTTCCTACAGTACACACACGTGAGAGGGGTCAGGGCGGAAAGGCAGAACACATCTTATGCAGAGCACAGTCTGTGTGCCTCTGCAGCGCATGCATGTGGTGGGCAGATGGCCTCTTATGTGCCAGGACAGACAGGCTCATGTCTCTGCAGAGGGGGAAGGGGCCAGGCTCTTACCTGCAAGGAGTAGACGCGGTTTGTGTGTCCCTGCAGCGTATGAGTGCAGCTCTCGCTCTCAGGGTCCCAGACTTTCACTGTGTAGTCATATGCGCCGCTCACCACCTTGTGCCCGTCATACTGCACACAGCGCACGGCAGCCACGTGCCCCATCAGCACATGCAGACACTGCCCAGTCTCGATGTCCCAGAGGCGCAGAGTGGCATCCCGCGAGCCACTCACAACCCTGTGAGCAAGGGTGCACTTGGAGCCTGCATCAGCTCCAGACCTCACCCAGCTGAGCTAAGCCTGGGCATACCAGCTTTCTGAGGGGCAGCCCCAGCTTACCCTCCCCCAGGGAGGCCTCTTCCCACTCAGCATCCTTTGGCGGCAGATCAGTGTAGGCCCAGAAGACCTCTGCACTTTCACTTGCACCAGATCCGACCCCACAGACTGGCCCAGACTCTAATACTTCCTGACCTTCACCCACCCCACCCCACCAACCAGACCCCAAACACCTTTGACCCCATACCTGTTCCCATGCAAGTGCATGCAGCGCACTGTGGACGTGTGCCCATACAGTGTGTGCACACATTCGCCCGTGTCTGCGTTCCACACTTTGAGTGTCCGGTCCGTAGAGCCACTGATGACAATGCTGTCCCTCATCTGGGAAGACCAGACACCCCCTGTGTGGCCAACAAGTGTCTGCACACACTGCAAAGAACAGTGAGGTGTGAGGCATTGCTTTGGGAAAAGACGAACAACACAGCAAGAAGAGACAGCAAAGAACAGGACTTCCCCTGGGCAGGACTCTGATAAGGCACTTCAGGTCAGAAAACCACCTCCCTGCAAACAGGTTCCCACCAGAGTCCTCCCACAACAGTCACTTGTTCTGAAACCAACCAAGTTTCTTGGCCTTTCCCATCTTCAGGAGAGTGGTCCACACTTGCTGACCACTGGTGAAAACATGACCAGCTCCTGCTCATTTGTTACTACACCAATGCTGACTCCTAGCTTAAGATACCTCTTCCCACTGCTCCTGCAGTCACAGGATCTACCAATTCCTCCCCCCAGCTGCACTTTGTCAGAGTCCAGATAAACCCATCAAAATGTCCTCGATACCTCTCATACCTCCACCCTCTCTGCAGCAATGCAGAGGAACGGCACAACTTCCATTGTGCCAGCAGAGCAGCCCTGTGACCAGATGTGGGACAACAGCTCACCTCGCCAGTGACAGCCGACCACACTTTGAGTGTGTTGTCATCTGAGCCACTGACTATCCGGTTGCCGCAGAACTGCAGACAGGTGATGACATGGTCATCATGTCCCTTCAGCACCTGCAAAGGGAAGACCATGAATGAGGAGGGAGGTGTGCAGTACAGATGGGTTCTTTTAACTACAGCCACCTCCCTGCTGCTTCTCTGCTGGGTAACAGCTACAGAAAGAGCCAAATGGGGCATTTGGGAGCTACTGCTGGGGGATGAGGGGCTACAAGGGAATTCCAACATACAGACCGACCCTTGTGGCTATTAAGGCTGCACTAGCAATTGAGCTCAGAGACAATGCTTTGTCCTAGATCAAGAAATGGTGTCCGTGAGACAGAGCACATTTAGGACCACCAGCTCTCTTCCCTGGGAGGCAGGTAGAAAACAAACAGCTCTGCCTCCACTTCCACCTCCCTGAGCATCAGGCAGAGGAGGCAGGCGATGGATGAGACCCCTGCAGGGACAGAGAATGGCCAGCTCAGCAGGGCCCCAGGCCAGGCAGACCTGGCCAAGCACAGTGAAGAGAGGCTTGGTGTAACGGCCAGCCTGGAGCTGCCCAGTGCATGGACAACACTGTGCGGGGGGGTGGTGCAGGGCAGGCATTGCAGTGGCAGGGCCCCGGGGAGCTCTGCTCACAGCTGGCACAGTGACCAAGGGCATCAGGGGCTCAGGGTTGCTGCCACTACTGTGGTCCCCACAGCATGCCCAGCACTGCTGTTCACCGGGTGCTGCCGGGGTGCGGGGAAAGGGCTGGGGGCACTGGGGGCTTGGAGAAAGTCCGGGGATGGAAAGCAGCAAGACAGAGACTATCGGCTGCAGGGGTGACTGGGGCTCTGCTCTTATTTGCTAGATAGGGATGAGGGGCAGGATGGGATCTTAGCAGAGAGACAAAACCAACATCAAAGTGCTCTGCAACACATTATTATAGAATGTACTAGGGACAAGGCTTGTCTGAGCCTTAGGAGGGCTGTACCATTCTCTGCATGCCAAGGTTAGCTACAGTCCTGCAACACACATTCAGAGAAAGGGTGAACATGTGGAAAACTCCTTGTCTGGGGTTAAGGGCAAGCCTTTTTCCACCGGCAGAGCTGCATTCCTGTACCATCCACCATGGCAATCCCTGACACCAGCTGCACTGCCAGCCAGAGCACATACAAAAACTCCAAACAAGCTGTGCTGTGGATCTGCTCTCTGCAGGCAGGGACAGGAGTTGCAGGAAGCTGGCAGAACCTACAGCTTCAGGGAATTTTAAATTCAAATACTTGCAGGTGAATGTCTCTGTCTTGTGTCTCCTGTGGCCAGGCCAGCCACCTGAACGCTTTCCCAAGACGCTTTTAAAATTTTTAATGATCTCATCCTGTTGGTCATGGGTATTTTTCTGCTGCTTCCTTCTTGCACCAGATTCCTCCATGTCAAAGCCCTGGAGTCTGCTTCTCAGCATGCACTGCTGAAGACACCTACCTTGGGGGCTTTAAGCTCCCCACTGCGCCAATTCATGTCAATTTTGTGCTGCCGCATAAAGGCAAATTTCCAGGGGCTGTACATGAACCCAGGGCTCAGTAGGCGCCGCTTCCGCAGGTTCAAGGGCTCCTCAATGCCTGTGGGAAGAAAATGCAGTATGATGCAGACTTCCTCATGGTACACAGGTGATCTGTGTCCCCATCCATGCAGGAGCCAATATGATACATGGCAGTGAGAGCTGTGGGCTCCCCTACTGTGGCTGCAGATTCCAGCCACAGTGTGCCACATGCAGGATGGGCATTTACCTTCCTCACGGCATTTCTCTCTCCAAAGCAGGTTATCTTCAGCCAAGACCCTCCAGTAGCGGCAGGTCTGGGCAGCACGGAGCAGGTCCCGAGGCTCCAGGAATGAGAGGACATAGAGTGCCAGCTGTGGGATCAGAAGCCAAGTTACAAGGGCACAGCAGGCTCCCAGGGCTGGTAACCAGCGCACGGCACCAGGGCTAGCTCATCACTTGCTTCAACTCACCTCCTTGGGCAGCAGGGAAATGAAGTCTCTTTGGAACTGTGGTTCAATGACCTGCATCATGTACTTGATTTGTGAGGGCTCGCAGCGATCAATGAGCTCATCCAGAGCAAGCAGCTTCTCTGGGCCACTCCACCGCTGAGGACAGGGACATCAGTCACATTGCCTGCACACATGGCAGGCCCTCACAGGCTCCTCTGTGACTGCACAGGGCCTATGCCCACCCCAGCCCCAGCAGGGACACCAAACAGCACAGGGGCACCTGAGCCGTAGGAGAGCAAGGCCTCTGGAGTCAGCCAGGGCTCCAGAACTTACTCCCCAAGACAGGAGCCACAGAGATGAGGCTGGGAGCTCCACCAGTCACATACAATGTAACACAGGTACTGCATGATGGTGGACAAAACAACACTGCCCCAAAGGACACACTGCCCAGTGGGAACAAGAGGTGGGCCAATATCACATCTGCACTCCTTTAGCTAAGGGCAAAGACTCACTGAAACTCCACCGTGGGACCCAGAGCCCAGGTGTATGGCAGGCTGCACAAAGACAGACTCCGCAGGGCTTGCCCCTCCTTGTGCTGCCCTTCAGCACCACAGCTTCATGGTGCCACCCCTGGCGAACCCTTTGGCGGGGTTCTGTGCCTACCTGGAAGGTGCGGAGCCAGTCCTGCAGCTCAGGGGGAGGAGCAACCGAGGGGATGCGGCGGCGCCGTGCTTGGCCTGCCTTAGCATTGCGCAGGTCCCCAAAGGTGGTGGTGGGACTGGGCATGCAGGGACCCAGGGTCCTGGGCCACAGACAGCGAGAGATGAAAGCAAAGGTGAGAAATGCCAGCACTACTTTGGGCCATGCTGTGCGAGCAGTTCTCAGAACGCCGTTCCCCTACACTACAAACCCTGAGCCTCCCCTAGACTAATGCCTTTCCCCAACCTTTCCACAGGGACCACAGCTACATACACACTCTCCTTACCCTAACCCACTCTATGGAATGACAGAATCACAGCATGGCTGAGGCTGGAGACACCTCTGGGTGCACCTACTCCCACCCTGCGCCAGCAGGGCCACCCAGAGCTGCTTGCCCAGCACCACATCCAGACACAGTTACTGGAGATCTCCAAAAAGGAGACTGGCACCACCTCGGAAGGGCTTCTAGATGACTGAGGGAGGGGACTGCTGAACTGAGGTCTTCCCACTCCCCAGGCCAACATGCTGCTCACCACAGAAAGCACTCATCTTACCTGCTGTACTCAGAGCCCTTGCACAGCTTTTTACCAGGGGAGAGGGCCCTGCCGTCCAGGCCATTCTCTGACTTCCGCTTCATCTGCAAGGGGAAGGACAAGTTTAAGAAGGGTGGAGCACAGCCCTCTGTGCACGTTCTGGGTCACTGATTTTCTGCCAAGTGTGACAGAGTAGGAGACCCAGCCCAGCCAGTCTTCCAAGACCACGCTCTTGCTGGGAACCTGCAGCAGCTGAAAGCCAACAGCTCTAGAGCTGGCAGCAGACTTGATTTCTGGGGGAAAAACAGAATTTGGTCCTTCTGAGGGCAAAATCAGACCCAACATGAAAAGGTTAGCAGAGCAGGTGCACAGGGACAAAAGCAGTGGCTGAAAAAAACAGCAGGCCTACTTTGCCCTTCTCTAGGCAAAGTCCAATGTGGAGCATGCAAAGCTCCATATACACTGCAGCCTGCTGACAGACAAGCCCTATAGCCAGGCCCAGAGCTCAGCACACCACGCTGAGCCTGACAGCTACAGGGAGAGCCAGGCTGGGACGTGTGAGAGACCAGGGCTGTGCCTGCAGCAATGTTACCTTGGGCCGCACGTGGCGGAGGAGGCCACCGTCCTCCGTCCGCTGCAGGTAGTCAATCCAGCGTTCGCCAATGGTATAATAGAAGTAGACATTGCTGCCATCTTCTCCTTCCTCGCTGCAGCAGCTCCCATCTTCCTCTTCTTCCTCCTCCTCCTCCTCCTGCTCCCCGCAGGCCGTGGAGCTGACTGGCTCCTGCTCCTCTTGCCCGCAGGAACCATTGGCCTCTGGTCCTGACCCAGGACTCCCTTCCCCAGTGCGTTCCGGTTCCCAGGGGCCCGACACATCTTCGTCCTCGGCTGCTGCCTGCAAGACAGGGAGATGCAGGATCACTGCCCCAGCCCTCAGGTGCCCAGGGGCACCAGACTGGGGGCATGCTGTGGGGCTGAGGAGGCTGCCAGCCAGAGCAAGGGCCCAAGGCACAGAGGGGCTTCCCTCCACAGGGAAGAGGGGAGCTGACGACCAAGCCAGGGTACTCTCTGGGGACAGGCAGCCGTTGCCAAGCAAGGCCTGGAGACAGGATGCTTTCCAGCCCTAGAGGAGGGCTCAGCTGCCACATGACCAAATTATGCAGCATCAGTCCACTCCACGGCTGAGAGGCACACAAATGTGGCAGGGTTAGTGGGGTCACTGAACAATACTGAACCCACCAGTACTAGCTCCACTGTGCAGTGCCCTTCCCTGCTGCAGCCCTTAACCTGGTGCTTGGCAAAGCAGGGGTCAGAGCTGCTGCGTGTGTGGGCAGCACAGGCTGAGCATCAGCCTTCACAGCAAGGCGAGTGGCCCTCCAGCCCACTCAACCAGCAGCAAAACCAGCGGAGGGGTGCGAGTACTGTGTGCCCACCCAGCACCACCTGCACCCCTTCTCCCCAAAGAAAATAGCACTGTGATTAACTGCACACACACACAAAAAGCAGAAGCACTCAGTAATTACTTGGAAGAAGCAGAACAATGCCCTTACATCACAGGAGAATGAGGAACTGTTTCCAGTACACCAAGAACATATCTCAACCAGCAGACCAGGGTAATTTGCAACGAAGTGTCCCAGTGGGTAGTAGTACAAGCAGATCGCTGGCCCACACCAAATATTTTTAATAAATCTTGGAATACAGGAGGAATTCCAAAGACCGAGAGCGTGAAAACTGTGCCAAAACTGAGGAAAGCAGAAGACTGAATCTTTACATGGTTTTATACCTCGTAATAGAAGGGCTGGTGCAGGATTCTGCTGGTAAAAAATGACAGGAACATGCTTTGCACCAGCTCATGAGACTTTGAAAATGTCTTTTCAAATAAAGTTGATTTAATTCTTTGAAGCGTTACAGTTAGTTAACAAAAGCAGTTACATAAATCACATAAATGAGACGTACTCTTACACTGACTGGGACACAGTCTTCTGATCTCAACACTGGCACACCACGGCCTCAGACGTGCTGCTTGGTGAGATGGGTTAGGTAGGCAGCGCCAGCAAAGGGATCTCTGAAGGTATGTGTTACTGGGAAAATTCACTTGCTGCTGATAGGCTCAGTGCAGGCCCACATGGGGGAAAAACACTGCTCAGTATTTGTTTTGCTCATAGTAAGGAAGTAGATACTTTTTTTTTTCTGATTACATTTTGAGATCAACATTTAGGTATGAGGCAAGGACAGGACAGCCACAC
The DNA here is from genome assembly GCF_011077185.1 of Oxyura jamaicensis. Taxonomy (NCBI): domain Eukaryota; kingdom Metazoa; phylum Chordata; class Aves; order Anseriformes; family Anatidae; genus Oxyura; species Oxyura jamaicensis. Next base: position 204,474,021 of record NC_048893.1, read on the forward strand.
AGTGATCTGCATCACTTGGTAAACTGGGCTCACTCAAATAAAATGCATTTCAGTACACTCAGACACAACGTTCTTCATCTAAAGACAAGGAGAGCAGGACCAGCAAGACACCAGGGACTGTGCAACCTGTAAAGCAGCAACTGAAAAGGACTGAGGGGTCACGCTCCACAGGACCTTCAGGCTCAACAATCCAAACAGGGAAGAAATGCAAGCAGGAGTGCAACACTACCACAATGCCCAATCCATATTTTAAACAGAATGCTTAAAACTAAGACACTGGTTGATCCCCTCCCCCAGATGATTTCAGAGAAAACATCTCGTAGGAGAGGAAAAGAAATGGAGATGATTTGGTCACAATACAAAAATACGCGTGTGGAAGGAAAAACTTTGGTGCTTTAAAGGGCTCCTGCCAGGCACTAAAACATTTAAGGCAGCTGGGGTTGGGTTTGCTTACATTTAGGAACAAGGCCTCAGTGTCTGTGTTCTCAGCAGACAGCCCGGGCAGGCCACCCAGCCCCGAGGCTGGCTGCTTGCTGCCCCCCAACCCCTCTGCAGCCGGCTGGGGGCAGAGGCAGTGGCCCAGGCTGGGTGCCTGGATCTGCCTCTCCAGGAGGCAGCACTGGGCCCAGGCTTCTCAGTCAGCTCCTCTGGCATCCAGGCCTGGGGCTCAGGCCTGGGTCACGGCTAACAGGGGACACTGGGACCATGCTGCTGGGGTAGCACTGGGCATCCCAGGCTGTCACTGACAGCCTCCAGGCAGTCCAATACTTTTCAGCAACCCCCTTCCCCCCCGCCCGGCTTGGCAGAATGCTCAAGGACTTGGCCAGGGAGAGCTTTCCTGAGCCCCATGGAGTTTCCTCAGCCTCACAGGGACTAGCAGCAGGAAGAGGCACTTCCTGAAGAAGTCCCCAGCACCAGGTAGGCAGCATGTGGCCACTGCTCCCACGGATGAGGACAGGAGGGCAGGGACCTTGGTGAGAATGGGCTCTGGCCTCCTCAGCTGCCAGCCCCGGGGAAGAACTTCTCTCCACACCTAGTTCTGGCCTCTGATGATGAACAATTATTTGAACTCAATAACCGGCTGCAGAAGCCTCCTGATAGATAGCTGCTCTGCAGCTAGGGTGGGGGGAGAGTGCAGATAAGCCACGAGTGCCCTCTGGGGTAAGAGCACTGCTTTTCTGGGGACTTTGGGACAGATGCACTGATCAGAGCAGCTCCCAGCCAAGGCCTGCACCCAGGGGCCACCACACCCGCCCTACAGCAGGGAACACACCAAGCCTCTGCTTTGGACAGCAAGCTGCCACCTCACAGGGCAATTACGGACTGACCGCTCGGTTGTTTAGAAGGGTGCAGCCTCCTCTGGACTGCCTCGTTGCAAAGGCCAAAGCAGGTGTGTCTCCTGCCCAGCAAACCTCCCCATTCCTGCATCAGCTGTCCCCTCTCTCAACGCAAGACACTTCTCCCCAGCTCCTGGAGGCAGGATTACATCCCTGTCACACAGAAAGGAGCCCTAACTTTCTTTTCCTACCTGAGGCACAGGAGCCTTATTGTCCCCTTGCAGACGAGGGCTCACCCTAGCAGCGTCCTCGCTGCTTGGCCTCCTTCTGCAAGTCATCCGCTGACTGTTCAGCTCCAAGATGCGGGTGGTGATACCTTTGACGTGGAGAAGGTCATCGAGTGAGTTGAAGCCCTTCAGTTCCTGTGAGAGGGAGAAGTAAGACTCAACATGGAGCTCAGGATCAGTCTCCAAGGAGGACCAGGCTTACTGACACCCTTGTCTGAGGGGCTGTTTCCAGGCAGTGACCAACCAGTTTCCAGTTCATTTGCACCCACAGCTCCCATTGGTACTTTGAGGTGTTGGGGGAAGGAGGCTTGGGGTCCCACAACAATGTGGCACCTTTGTATTTCAAGTCCTTACTACTGTACCCATCAGAAGTAAGGAATGCCTTCTGCCTAAAGCTGCTTCTCCCATGCAGTCCCTCCCGTTTCCACAACCTGCCCCTGCTCTGAGCAGCAGTGACAATGCCCAACCACACACGCCTGCAAGGAACAGTAGTAACACTAGAGCTGTTAATAGCAGGTGGAGAAGTCGCCCAAAAGCAAACGACAAAAGCTCAGAAAGGGGAACTGCACCCTCCAGCTCACTAGTCCCAAGGCCGGGTGCATTTTCTGGCCCACAGAGTCAATCTCCAAGGGCTGGAAACAGCCCTGACCTTCTGCCACGTGTGCACACACATGCGCATGCAGGGCACCCTTCGCTCTGTGAAACACCAGGTCAGGCACCGCCTGGCCCAGCAGGCACGACAACCATGACTTACAAGGTATCACATCTACACCCTACACAGCCTCCATGTAGCTTCTGCCACAAACCAAAGTCAAAGGGCCTAAAATCATCAGGAACAATGGGAGTATGATTGTACTGGCTAACACAGACCTCTGGGCCAAGACAAGGCTCCTACCATCCTCTCAAAGCTGTCAAGCATCATTACAGCGCTTTTCCTGCTTATCCACAATAAACAGTTTTACCCCAAACCACTGCTCTAATGACAAGCCTTATTTCTACGAATTTTCCCTCACCTGTTCCCATACCAAGAGCCCTGTGGCTGCTGAGCCCCGTGGCTCTTCTGCCTCCACAGTGTTTACATTCCTGCTGTATTTATAGCTGGTGACCCTGCCACTCTCAGCCTCCTCTTTTCCAGGCCAAAAAAAGTCAAGCTCTTCCAGTCTTCTCCCGTGAAACTGGCCTTCCATTTCCCCAGTTTCTCCTGCCTCACTTCTCTGCCTCTTTCAGCAGGGATGCCATATTTCACCTACGATCCCCCCAGCTCTCCGTGGCATTAATTTTCCTGTCTGTGCTAAAAGCACCGTGACAGGCACAGCCCGTGATCACACGTACCTGTTTCACAGCTGTGTCACACGGGTGGCTCAGCCATCCCGTGAGTGACTACAGCACGCAGGCTTTTCTCCGGCTCTGTCATTTCCCAATGACAGTCACAGTCCATGGAGGGGGAGCGGCAGGACCTCCAGCCCGCGGTGACGGCACCGGGCAGCTTCTGCCCCTCCCGCCCCTGCCCGTTTTTCTCCTAGCAGGCAGCACCTCTTCCGCCGGCCCACGGGACCCACCCCGGGCGCGGGGCGGGCACGGGCTCGGGGCGCTGCCGGCACACGGAGCTCGCAGCCACGGCCCCCGGCCCCTGACGCAGCGGCTCCGCAGGGCCCGCACCCGGCCGCATCCACGAGCAGCAGCCCCGGTCCGGGACGGGCTCCGAGGGCCTCGCCCCGCCGCAGGCCGCGCCAAGAGAGGCTGCGGAAACGGGCGGCGGGGCCCTTCCCTCCCCCGCCCGCAGCCCCGGCAGCGACCCCGGGGCCAGGCCGCGCCGCCCGGCCAGGACGGGGCCGGCCGATGGGAAACGGGGCCGTGCGGCGGGACGCGACACAACCCGACAACCCCCCGTCCCGCGGCGCTCCCCTCCCGGCCCCCTCCGGGACAGGCCGGACCGCCGCCCCTGGGCGCCACCCGGCACCCGCCGCGCCCCCTCCCCCCGGTCACCGGCCGCTCACCTCTCTCTTGCGCACGATGCCGCGGGCGCGGCGGCGGCCAATGCCGCTGAGCGCCCCCTCGAGCTCGGCCACACCGGCGCGGTTGATGTCCAGTTTCCCCCCGCCGGGGCCCGGGCCCGGCCCGCCCGGCCCCGACATCCCCGGCAGGAAACGCCGCCGCCGCCGCCGCGCAGGCCCGCGCGCACTGCGCACGCGCCGCACCGCCCCGCGTGCATCCCTCCCCCCCGAGGCGCCGGGAGCCTGTACGGAAATAGCGTCTTTATTAGAACTGCGCGTGCGCGAGGCAGGGCCCACCGCCCCACTCACTGAAGGCACAGGGCACGGTCCTCCTCCCCCCACACTCCCCTCCCCCGGCGGGGAGGCGGAGACTCCGCCCAGAGGCTGGGGGCGCGCAGGCCCCTCACTGACGTAGGCCGGGCCTGAAGCCCCGCCCCCGCGGCGGCCCCGCCCCTCAGCGCCGCTTGTAGCGGCAGGGCCGCAGGCGCAGCCCCGCGCAGGGTCGGGGGCGCGGCGGGGCCGTCTTGGAGAACTCGAGGAGGAAGAAGAAGGTGCTGGAGAGGTCCTGCGGGGCACGGCGGGGCACGGCGTCACGGGCGGCCGCGTGTCACCAGACCCTGGCCACGCCTGCCCCAGGCCGCCCCCGCCCGGCACCCCCTTCCCCCTGTCACCGCCCCGACTCAGGCCCCCCCCAGGCCGGGCCACCACTGTCGGGACCCGCAGGCTCTCCCCCGAGCTCCCCGGTTCCCCCGGGGGAGTCTCATGCCCTGCAGCACCCGGTGTGCTTGAGGACGCACCTTGGAGATGCTTCTGAATCCCAGATGGGCCATGGCGTTCATGAAGGCTCGGATGTCCTCAAAGCGGCTAGCAACCTCAGCCACCAGCAGGGTACCGCTGCAGGAACGGCCCAGCCATGAGGGGGGATACTGCAAGCACCCCTGTGGCCTCCCCCCTCACTGCCCACTAAGAACCCATCTGTGTCCCTGAGATTCAGCCCCGCACCCGACATGCTTTGTTACCCCCGCACCCAGTCCCAGCTACGTGCATATCTCTGCCTACCCCTGTTTCAGCACACGATTTGCCTCTTCCAGGATCTCCTGCAGGTTGGTGCCCATCAGCGCTAGGCAGAAAACTGCAATGTCCACTGACTCAGCTTCCAAAGGCACCTATGAAACACAAACACAGAGACCAGCCCCAAAGTGAGGACGGCAACAGGGACAGGCTGCTTGTCCCTCTCTCTGGCACTCCCATGGCTCTCAGATTCAGCCAAGCTCTGTGGGAGGAACAGCAGTACTCCCGTATGAGAACAAACATATGTTCCTTTTCGCACATGAGGTTCTCATCCTTCCCACAGGTGCTCCCAACCACCTTCTTCTGTCCCCCACAACTTGACACCTTGGTCTGTACACCCTGAAACATGACAGGCAGCTTCAATACCACAAGCCACCATGAACATCCACATAGGTGCACACTGCTGTCCCAGCAAGCCTGGAGAGTCACAGAGCTCTGCCACCCCTCATGCACAGCCTCCTCTCCTGCACCTCCCTGGCTCTGAGCACGTGTGCGGTTCGCTTCCTCTGCATGATGTGGACCCTCATTGCTCAGTGTGTCACAGGCACAGCCCCAGCCTCCCTACCTTGGCCATGTCGCACACAGTGACAAGTGGGCTGAGAGGTACCAGGTCAAAGGAATGAACCTTGTTTCTGACACTGCTCGCAATCTTGCAGTCGCCGCATCCAAAATCCGCCACAACCAGAGAAGCTGGCCTAAGGAGGGGCAGAGATCAGACTGATAATGCTGCTCTGCCCACCACCTCAGCTCAGACCAGAGACTGCCTTGGGCCTGGCCCTCTGCAGAGCCCCTGCTTCTGCCGACACTCACCGCTGGCGCAAGTAACGGATAATGCGATCCACAGGATTCTCCGGCCAGCGTCCCACTTGTTGAGCAAAGCCGCGGTGGTAGATTTTGAAAGCTTCGGGGTCGTCCTGGAAGAGCTTTACAGCTTCCTGGCTGCTGGAAGTGTAGAGCTGCTGGTTGATGTACCGGAACCGGGCAGAGAGGAGCCGCTCTTCCATCCGTGCGCGCAGGGCCGCCGACCTCCCCACAGGGGCTGCATCCAGGGCAGGCAGCTCCGATGCACCCGCTCCTGTGTCTGCTTCCACGCCTGCTTCCTTCTCCTCACCAGGTCCTGCTTTGAGCTTATTCTTCTGGCGCCTTTTGTTCTTTTGCTTGTTTCTCCACTGCTGCCGAGTCAGCCTCTGGGCGGGTCCCGCAGCCGAAGCCCCTGTCCCCTGCCCCTCTGGCTCTGAGCTCCGCAAGGGCCGGCCCGCGGGCGGCTCTGCTGGGACACCGGAGGGCACCGGGGTGGCGGGCACCGCGGCACGGCGGCTCTCGGCGCCGCTCCGGTCCCGCTCCGCGGCCGCGCGGCCTCCAGCGCCGCATTTCCGCGGGGCGCGCTGGGTCCCGTTACCGGCGGCCGCCCGAGTCCCGCCCGTCCCGGCTGCCCCGGTGGGCGGCCCCGAGGGCGGCCCGGTACCACCCCCGCCCAGGGCCTCCCGCCCAGCCCCAGGCTCCGCGCTGCCCGCCACGCACCCCTCCGCCTCAGCCCGGCACCCGGCGGCTTGCCGCCGCCTCCGGGGCCGCTTCCGCGCAGGCTGGCCGTCCGCCGCCGGGCACGGCCGGATCCCGGCCGACGCCTCGAGGCGCTGCAGGGTGGCCAGGAGCCGCTGGCGCCGCTTCCGCTCCGCTGCGGCGGGGGCCTGCGGACAGCGGGGCGACCCGCCCCGGCCCCCCCCAGCATCCTTTACCGGCCGCCGAGGGACCTCGACGCCCGGCGCGAGGCCGTCCGCCCCCTCGCTCCAGTCCTCCTCCGCGAACATGGCCGGGCCCCGCGGGGCCCGCCGGCAGCTCCGCGGCCCGGCACCGAACCCACGTGCGCCCGCGGTACTCCCGCGCCTGCGGACAGAGCGGCGCCGGCAGCGCCCCAGGCGGGCGCCCCCTGCGGCCGGGAGGACGGGCGGCCAGGCAGCCCCGCCCCGCCCCAGATAGCCACGCCCACAGACACGCGCGCACCGCTCTTGGTCATTTGGCTCCGCCCCTCCTGATTGCCCCCGCCCATTCCCAGTTAGCCCCGCCCCTCCCGGTGGCCCCCGCCCCTGCCCGGTTCGCCCCGCCCACAGACCTCGGCCCGGTTGGCCCCGCCCCCGCCCGGTGCCCGCTCCCGGTGCCCCCCCCCA